>NW_022436943.1:23296299-23340838 GCF_009761245.1 Sapajus apella | reverse complement strand
CACACACACACACACACACACACACACACACACACACACACACACACAGAGTTCATTTGTTTGGGAGAAAGTGAGAGAAGAGAACATGCTGATGTGGTCTCAGATGGAGATGAGGAACTTGGGAGCTGGAACAAAGGAGACTCTTGTTATGTTTTAGCAAGGCGACTGGTGCCTTGCTAAAACATAAGCATGTGAATAAAATGTTGTTGAGAATATTCTGTTAATATTTTTCCCCTGCCCTAGAGAATTGTGGAACTTTGAACTTGAGAGATAATTTAGGGTATCTGGCAGAAGAAATTTCTAAGCAGCAAAACATTCAAGAGGTGACTTAGGTGCTGTTAAAGACATTCAGTTTTATAAGGGAAACAGAGCATAAAAGTTTGGAAAATTTGCAGCCTGGTAAGGCATTGAAAAGAAATCCCATTTTCTGAGGAGAAGTTCAGATTGGCTGCAGAAATTTGCACAAGTAATGAGGAGCCAAGTGTTAATCCCCAAGACAATGGGGAAAACGCAGAAGCAGGGTAGGGTGTGCCTCACCCAGAAGTACAAGAGGTCAGGGAACTCCCTTTCCTAGCCAAGGAAAGCCATGAGGGACTGTGCTATGAGGGATGAGGGATGGAGCTATCCATACACAAGTATCAATAGCCAAATCAATCAAGCGGAAGAAAGGATTTCAGAGTTCTTAGAGACCTACAAAGAGACTTAGACTCCCATACAATGGTAGTGGGAGAAATTAGCACCCCACTGTCAATATTAGACAGAACAAAAAGACAGAAAATTAACAAGGATATTCAGGACTTGAACTCAGCTCTGGACCAAGCAGACATAATAGACATCTACAGAACTCTCCATCCCAAATCAACAGAATATACATTCTTCTCAGCATCACATAGCACTTATTCTAAAATCAACCACATAATTAGAAGTAAAACACTCCTCAGCAAATGCAAAAGAATGGAAATCAAAACAGTCTCTCAGATCACAGTGCAATCAAATTAGAACTCAGGATTAAGAAACTCACTCAAAATCACACAACTACATGGAAACTGAGCAACGTGCTCCTGAATGACTACTGGGCAAATAACAAAATTAAGGCAGAAATAATTTAGTTTTTTGCAACCAATGAGAACAAAGACACAATGTGCCAGAATCTCTGGGACACAGCTAAAGCAATGTGTAGAGAAAAATTTGCAGCATTAAATGCCCACAGGAGAAAGAAGGAAAGACCTAAAATCTTTCATCTAACATCACAATTAAAAGAACTAGCTCTAATGTCACAATTAAAAGAACTAGAGAAGCAATGGCAAACAAATTCAATAACTTGCAGAAGACAAGAAATAACTAAAACCAGAGTAGAAATGAAGGAGATAGAGTCATGAAAAACCCCTCAAAAAATTAATGAATCCAGGAGCTGGTTTGTGGAACAGATTAACAAAATAGACCACTAGCCAGGCTAATAAGAAAGAAAGGAGAGAAGAATCAAATAGATACAATAAAAAATGGTAAAGGGGATATCACCACCAATCCCACAGGAATACAAACTACCATCAGAGAATACTATAAACACATCTTTGCAAAGAAACTAGAAAATCTAGAAGAAATGGACAAATTCCTGGATACATATACCCTCCCAAAACTAAACCAGGAAGAAGTTGAATCCCTGAATAGATGAATAACAAGTTCTGAAATTGAGGCAGTAATTAATAGCCTACTAACCAAAAGAATCTGAAGACCAGGTGGATTCACAGCAGAATTCAACCAGAGGTACAAAGAGGAGCTGGCATCCTTCCTTCTGAAACTATTTCAAACAGTAGAAAATGAAGGAATCCTCCTAAACTCATTTAATGAGACCAGAATTCTCCTCATACCAAACCTGGCACAGACACAAAAACAACAAAAAATTTCAGGCCAATATCCCTGATGAACATAAATGTGAATATCCTCAATGAAATACTGGCAGACTGAATCCAGCAGCACATTTAAAACTTATCCAACACAGTCAAGTTGGCTTCATCCTGAAATGAAAAAATGGTTCAACATACATAAACATCAATAAACATAATTCATCCCATAAACAGAACCAATGCAAAAAACCACTTGATTTCTCAATAGACACAGAAAAGGTCTTCGATAAAATTCAACACCCCTTCATGCTAAAAATACTCAATAAACTTTGATAGAACATATCTTAAAATAATAATAGCTATTTATGACAAACCCACAGCCAATATCCTACATGAGCAAAAGCTGGAAGCATTTCCTTTGAAAACTGGCACAAGACAAGGTTGCCCCCTCTCACCTATTCAGCATAGTATTGGAAGTTCTGGTCAGGGCAATCAGGCAAGAGAAAGAAATACACCGTATTCAAATAGGAAGAAAAGAAGTCAAATTATCTCTGTTTGCAGATGACAAGATTATATATTTAGAAAACCCCACTGTCTTAGCCCAAAATTTCCTTAAGCTGATAAACAACTTCAGCAAAGTCTCAGGATACAAAATCAATGTGCAAAAATCACAAGCATTCCCATACACCAATAATAGACAGAGAGACAAATTATGAGCAAACTTCATTCACAATTGCTAAAAAGAGAATAAAACACCTAGGAATACAACTTACAAGGGATGTGAAGAACCTCTTCAAGGAGAAGTACAAACCGCTGCTCAAGAAAATAAAAGAGGACACAAACAAATGGAAAATCATTCCATGCTTATGGATAGGAAGAATCAATATAGCAAAAATGGCCATACTGCCCAAAGTAATTTAGAGATTCAATGCTATTCTCATCAAGCTAGCATTGACTTTCTTCACAGAATTAGAAGAAACTACTTTAAATTCCACATGGAACCAAAAAAGAGCCCTGACAGCCAAGACAGTTATAAGCAAAAAGAACAAAGCTGGAGGCATCATGCTACCTGACTTCAAACTATGCTACAAGGCTACAGTAACCAAAGCAGCATAGTACTGGTACCAAAACAGATATACAGACCAATGGAATAGAACAGAGGCCTTGGAAATAACACCACACATCTACAACCATCTGATCTTTGACAAACTTGACAAAAACAAGCAATGGGGAAAGGATTCCCTGTTTAATAAATGGTGTTGGGAAAACTGGCCAGTCATATGCAGAAAACTAAAACTGGACCCCTTCCTTACACCTTACACAAAAATTAAGTCAAGATGGACTAAAGAGATAATCATCAGACCTAAAACCATAAAAAACATAGAAGAAAACCTAGGCAATACCATTTAGGATATAGGCATGGACAAAAGACTTCATGACTAAAACACCAAAAGCAATTGCAACAAAAGCCAAAATTGACAAATGGGATGTAATTAAACTAAAGAGCTTCTGCACAGCAAAATTAACTGTCATGAGAGTGAACAGGCAAACTACAGAATGGAAAAAAAAACTTTTGCAATCCATTCACCTGACAAAGGGCTAATATCCAGAATCTGCAAGGAACTTAAACAAATTTACAAGAAAAAAACAAGCAAATCAAAAAGTGAGTGAAGGATATGAACTGAAGTTTTCAAAAGAAGACATTTACGTGGCCAACAAACATATAAATAAAAGCTCATCATCACTGCTCATTAGAGAAATGCAAATTAATACCACAATAAGATACCATCTCATGCCAGTTAGAATGGCAATCATTAAAAAGTCAGGAAACAATGGATGCTGGAGAGGATATGGAGAAATAGGAACACTTGTACACTGTTGGTGGGAGTGTAAATTAGTTCAACCATTGTGGAAAATAGTGTGGTGATTTCTCAAGGATCTAGAACCAGAAATCCCATTTGATCCCCAATCCCATTACTGGATATATACCCAAAGGATTATAAATTATTTTACTATAAAGACACATGCACACATACAACAACAAAAAATTTCAGGCCAATATCCCTGATAAACATCGTTGTGAACATTGATATGTTTATCGCAGCACTATTCACAACAGCAAAGACGTGGAACCAACCCTAATGCCCACCAATGTTACACTGGATAAAGAAAATATGGCACACATACACTATGGAATACTATGCAGCCATAAAAAAGAATGAGTTTATATCCTTTACAGGGTCATGGATGAAGCTGGAAATTGTCATTCTCACCACACTAACACAGAAACAGAAATCCAAACACTGCATGTTCTCACTTAGAAGTGGGAGTTGAACAATGAGCACATATGGGCACACGGAGAGGATCATCACACACCAGGGCCTGTGGCGGGACGGTGGAGGAGAATGGGAGAGATAGCATTAGGAAAAATACCTAACGTAGTTGACAGGTTTATGGATGCAGCAAACCATCATGGCACATGTATACCTATGTAGCAAACCTGCACATTCTGCACGTGTATCCTAGAACATAAAGTATATATATATATCAAATACATACATATATACATACAAAACCCCAAAAACAATTGCAACAAAAGCCAAAATTGACAAATGGAATCTAATTAAACTGAAGAGCTTCTGCACAGCAAAATAAGCTGTCATTAGAGTGAAGAGGCAACCTACAGAATGGGAAAAATGGTATATATCAAATATATATGTATATATGTATATATTTGATGTATATGTATATATACATACACTTTATGTTCTGGGATACATGAGCAGAATGTGCAGGTATGCTACATAGGTATACATGTGCCATGGTGGTTTGCTGCACCCAAAAAACCATCAAATAGATGCATATATATGTATACATATATATACATATATATTTGATATGTATCTTTATATTTTATACATATATTTGATATATATATATTTGATATATATATCAAATATATGTATATAGTTGTATATATGTTTGATATAGCTTATATATATCAATATATGTATGTATATATAACATATAATCATATATGCATATATTTGTGTATATATCAATATATATTTGTATGTATAGATATGTATATCTATATATTTCAATATATGTATATATCATATCAAATATATATACATATATAAAGTATGTATATTTTATGTATATGTATATATGACAGTTTATCAAATATATATACATCAAATGTATTTACACTTTATGTTCTGGAATACATGTGCAGAATGTGCAGGTTTATTATATATATCTATAAAGGAAGCTGGCTAAAACCCACCAAAACCAAGATGGAGGTAGGAGTAATCTTTGGTCGTCGTCACTGCTACAATCCTACCAGCACTGTGACAGTTTACAAATACTGTGGCAATGTCAGGAAGTTACCATATACAGTCTAAAAAGGGGAGGCATTAATAATCCACCCATTGGTAGCATATAATCAAGATATAATCATAAAAGTGGGCAACCAACAGCCATCAGGACTGCTCTGCCTATGGAGTAGCCATTCTGTATTCTTTTACTTTCTTAATATACCTGCTTTCACTTTAAAAATTTAATAAATAAATAAATAAAGATATATTCCAAAGTTTTTGTCCTACTGAAAACACTTAAAGAATTATAAGCAATTGGGATATTTTCATTTCAAAAATTTATTATTGGTTTTAAGTTTCTTCAAAGCATGTTTTCTCCTATTGCTTCTGCCTGAATTTGAGTATGCCAGAATTCCTTAGAGAATTATATAGTTGGGAATAAACATCACTTCTCTAAACTTAAAAACAAAAGATGAAAAAAATAATATATGCTGAACATACATCCATGTATACGCATATATTTCACGTTATCTGTGTTTTTTATTATTTCTTTGCCTTAATAAAAGAGATTGATATAATATCAATTAATTAGAAATCTTTTCTTCCCATAGGTACTGGATATTTAATCTTTACAAGCTTAGTTTTCTCTCAGTAATAAAAATAGTATCTGCTGTGTTTTGTCTTCAAGAGGATTAAATCAATAATGCATCTGACAAGCTTCGTATAATACTTGAGTTATATTAAACACTTAATGCTCATTTCTTATAAAAAGAAATGAAAAAGAATGTGTGTGGTGGGGCAGAGAGAAAAAGGGAGGAAGAGAATAGTTTTACTTCTGGATATTTATTCATTTATTCAATATGTCCACAAAAATATTTGTACAAGAATTTATATAGTATCACTATTCATAGGAGTTAAAAAAATTGAAAATGCCCAAATATCCAAGTGGAAAATGTATTAACAGTTATAATTTATTCAAATAATAAAACATTGCTCAGCAATAACACAGAATTAAAAATTACATAAAAGCATGGAAAAACTTCGAAAAACATATTGAACAAAAGAAGACAGAATCATATAATTTATGATTCTAGTTATATTAAGTTCAAAAACAGACAAAATTAGTAGATGGTGATAAGAATTGGAAAGTAGTTGCCTTCTGAGTTGTTGACTGGAAATATTCAGAAGAAGAGTTTCTGAAATGACAGAAATGTTTTTTTACCTGGTTTGGGATGACAGTCATATAAGGTGCACAACATTGTCCAAATTCATCTATCTAAACACTTCAGTGTATGTTAAATTATGTAAATTGTATCAAAATAAGTAAATAAATGAACTTTAAAAATAAACAATAAAGAGGCCAACAAATATATTTTAAGATTTCTTTTAAACAGATATGAGAAATCTTGATAGCTAGACCCTATGGTTACAGGGGCAGTATTGAAACTGTTAGAATAACTACCACATGGAAATCCTATGGTACACTTTCTTAAGTTAAGAAAAAAGATGGCACATGAATAAGCAAAAGACAAAAACACGAGGGTTAAATTATTTAATTAATATTAAGTGATCTTTTTTATTTTTATCTTTTATGTGATTATTTTTCTATGACTTTTAAAGGTACATATTTTTCTATGACTTTTAAAGGTACAACCCTTTTAGTGGCTTTTAATTGATTCTCACAAAATTTCTATGGGATGGAAGTAGTCATAGTTCTTGCTACTTTTTACTTCCTCCTTTGCAACTTACATTTACTATTTTACATATGCGTTTATACATTTAATTTAGCAAACTTCAGAGAAAGTAAAAAGCACAAATCTAAGCTTAAGGATAGGTTGCTATGAAAAGCATAATTTGAGCCATCTTAGACCATGTTGTAGTATCAAAATGGTTTGAATATTTGTAAGTTAGGAAAATGTGTGATCCTATCTTTTACACATAATCTTAGCCAAAAGGCCATGAAATGATAGTTGTATACTTTAAAAAGCTCTTGGAAAAAAAAAAAAAACTTTAAGAAAATTACAACATATTATTTTCAAATATACCT
Organism: Sapajus apella; assembly: GCF_009761245.1. Lineage (NCBI taxonomy): Eukaryota > Metazoa > Chordata > Mammalia > Primates > Cebidae > Sapajus > Sapajus apella. Next base: position 23,333,627 of record NW_022436943.1, on the reverse strand, counting down.
TGAATATTTATAAAAAATTTTTAGTCTACAAGAGCAAGCTCCAGAAAGTAAGTAGAAGCTTTTGTGGGGAATGTTAACATAGCAGAAATTAGGAGACATCAAAATTACAGGCATGCCCTACTTTTAATAAATTTATCATTTTTTTCTTATTGCTTGAAGCTGCATTATATGTGCATTTTGAATGGAATGTTTGCATAGTCTTGACAACAGAGAGACAGTCTAGGCTGTCAAGGAAAAAAACCGTAAAAGCTGCTGCTGAGTGTGCAGCAAGCTGTCCTGAGTTTTACATGAAGAGGTCAAAATTTTCTTGGAGAGTCACTTTCCAAGTATGGCATGCTTACAATAATTAGTATCCTGACTACTCAGAAGATGGTTGTAGACACAGCTGTTGTTTAAGGTAGCAGGCACATCAATGACAAGACACTAGGTATTGATTTGTGCAGTGACATCCTTCTAACTATGTCATCTGAGTGAAAGAAGCCCCAAATTAACCAATAATAAAGTGTTAGAAGTTGTAGTAGCTGCTCTCTTGGGACTTGTTCTGGAAGAGTATAGATGCCGTTCCTTCATCTAGGTCATCAGTCCTGCTAAAGGACTCACGTTGACATTAAGTTGACCAATAGAGCAATGTAAAGCCTAAAGTAATGCTGTATCCCATGTAACTTGTGTGTGTATGCCATTTTTATATTCGTTTTATCTAGGTACTTACATAAAAATGTATGTATAGCCATATAAAACATAGATATTTACTATAATAGTATGAATATTTTTAATTAATGGCAATAATATATAAAACTGTAAGATATTATATAATGTCTTTGATAATACTAATTGTAAAACTAGTTTCAAAAGCAGAAACTAGGAATTACTATATTTTCATCAGAATCAGAAATCCATAAACTTCTTGGCAAGATATGTTTTTGTTATTATTGTTTTAGTTTCTGACTGGATCCTATTTTCTATTTTAATATGAGCCTTAGCTCATATTACATAGTTTTTAAGGAGGCACATAGTTTGTAAGGAGATCACAAATATGCCTTGGATTTTGCTAATATCTCTAAAGCTAGAGACCACCCATATTTAATGGACAGTCAACAAAAAAATTATAATTACATTTGGTTTTGTCCAAATTATCTCTTGACCATGTTAATATTAAAAATTAAAATGCAAACATTTGCATATTGTCTTATTATTTGATATATACTTTCAGAAGATAATTTTTCTCAATTTGGTCTGAATTTTTTTGTCCCTTTTGAGATTACTCATTAGATAGCATGGGTATACTCTTTTAATTTTTAAGTAGCCAAACTTTAGGGTCCCATCTTAACATTTGACTCATCCCTTATCTCACTGATATTAGGTTTTTCTATAATGGAGTTGATAAAAGCAAGAGCAACTTTAAAAAACAGCTCTCATTTTTAAAAAAGTAGATTCCGATGTCAGCAGAAATGACATAGACATTAGCAAACAAAGGATTCTACCTTGCAGTGGGCTTCTTAGCTCACACCAGAAACTCAACAAAAGCCTTTGATTTTCTATGGCCTGATGTATGGTTTAGTTTGCTATTAAGAAGGAGAAATCTATCAGGCAGGTTGGCTCATGCTTGTAGTCCCAGAGCATTGAGAGCCTCAGTTGGGAGGATCACTTGAGGCCAGAAGTTCAAAGCTAGCATGGGCAACATAGAAAGACCCTCATGACTACAAAAAAATTAAAAATTAATTATGTGTGATGGCATGTACCTATAGTCTCAGCTACTTGGGAGGCTGAGGCAGGAGGATTGCTTGAGCCCAGGAGGTCAAGGCTACAGTGACAACCCGGGTAATCAAAAAACAAGAGGAAGCAAATGCTACCACTTTCTTTGATTAAGTTATTTCTTGGGACACGTATAGTCATTACTGAATGCCTCTGGCTGTTGCTCAGTACAAGCATACTTACTTTCTCCTCTGAACCTTTTCAGGCAAGGAGAGAATGAGGAAGCCAAGTCTTAACTGGATTACAGGCTGTGGGAAACATTTGTCACTAGTTATTAACTTGTTAGGTTTGATTACTTTCCCAGCAAACATAGCAGTTGAGATTAAATGCTGATCTAACGGTTGTCCTCTATCAGTGAATCTTGGTATGTCAGGGATGACTCTTCTTTAGTTGTCTTCCTGGGCCACTAATCCTCTCCCCTACACAGCACTCCAAGCAAGTAGCTTCTGCAGATTCTTCACTTGGGCTTTCTTGCTCTCCAAACTCTCTGAGTTTGGCCAATGTAAGGAAGAAACAGGAGAGTAGAAGGTAGGAGGAGAGAAAGTTCAGGGCTTTGTTTCATATTTCCCTTATTATCTTGCTATTTCAGACAGTGGCTACCTCCTATGATAGACACAGTCCTCCCTGGACCCCCAATTTTACGGTTCTATTTTTGTTTCAGTTTCATTGGCATTACTCTTTCACCTACATTTTCAAACATGGTATGGTAGGTGGCTGCATATTGTAGCTCTCTCTCTTAAGATAAAGCTTTTGGAACCTTGAGCTGCCAGGCAAGAAGACAGTAGAATTGGTTGAAAACAAATTGAAAGCATAATCTAAGATCACTAAAATATTGAAAAAAGCTTCTGAATTCACAAAATTATCAAAATAAATGAAACTTTAAATGAACAATATGCTTAAAGCTACATGCGAAAAGGGATTAAACTAGCATGTGCTATATAAATGTTACCAATATATGAAAAAATCATGCCGGACTTAATTATGCTCAGTATCTTTATTGTTTTAGTCAGTATTCTTTCCTTTCAATCAATATTGCTTACAGAATTTTAATAAGCTCAGATGGAAGACCGTGGGATATGCAGATAGAGCCTGAAAAGCTAAGGGTTTATGATTTTTCCTGTGGGCATGAGGATGTATTGAAGATATTTGGGTAAGTGGGTTCTATATTTAGATATATTTTTAGCAGAACAACACTTGAGTGGCAGTGTGGAGAAAAGACTAGAAACAGAAACTCTAGAAATAGGGAAAATGTTTGGGAATTTATTGCAATAGCCCAGCAGACAGATGTGCCCTCAGCAGAGGGCTCTCCTGTGGCCTCTGTTGGCAGAGCAGTGCCAGTAGAGTTATGGAAGAGGATCCTGATAGGGAAATAGTAGAATCATAGAAGTGTGTTGTACCAGGTTTATGCTTAATAAATTCAAGTTAAACTGAACTGAGGATTTTATAGATGGCTCTCTCTGTCTCTTGCTCTCTCTATTCACACATACATATATACATACTCGTATTGTTACTTTGTTTTGGTCACAATCTGCTAGGATGTAGAATAGTCAGTTTAGAAAAATGACTTAATTCAGGATATCTTGCAGCCTGGGAAAAACTGAAGTTGCAGCCGTGCAGAAAGATCATAGACTTGACATTAGACAAATCTAAATTCCAACCTTACTGATGACTCTATCATGAGTAGATACCATGAGCTGATACTAGGAGTGTGGAATGATGTAACTGAACTTTCTGGGTCTCAAGTTCCTTATATCAAGAAGACCATTGCTACCTACTTTGCCACAGGGTTGTGATTAAACTACAGGAATTAGTATATTTAAAGAGCTTAGCTCATTCCTCAGTTAATGCTAATTCATTGTATTTCTTTCTAACTATGATGCTCTTAATAGTATTATTACAAATGTTTAATCATACACAACTAGATGAATTTAAGATAAAATCAATGTATTTATTCTAGTTGGATATATTAAAGACTTCAGGCCAGATGTGGTGGCTCACGCCTGTAATCCTAGCACTTTAGGAGGCCAAGACAGGTGGATCATGAGGTCAGGAGACTGAGACCATCCTGGCCAACATGGTGAAATCTCGTTTCTACTAAAAATACAAAAATTAGCTGGGTGTGATGGCATGTGCCTGTAATCTCAAATTCTTTGGGGGAGAATGCTGAGGCACAAGAATCCTTTGAATTTAGGAGGCTGAGGTTGCAATGAGCGAAGATCACACCATTGCACTCCAGCCTGACAACAGATCGAGACTCCATCTCAAAAAATTAAAAATTCAGTCAGATTTTTACCTTTTATTATAAAGGTTGTTTTTCACAAAGCTTTTACAAACCTTCATACCTGAATTTTGCTGCTCTCATTTGCTTATTTCCATATAGTTAATATCATTTGTGATTTTTTTTTATAACTTCAGATAAGGTTTTAAGATATACAGAGGGTAGAACAGTTAAAATTAAATCCTCAGGAAAAAAAATTACAAAATTAAAATGCAATCCTGCTGACACCTTTAATCCCAGCACTTTGGGAGGCTGAGGTATGAGGATCGCTTGAGCCCAGGAGTTCAAGGTTGCAGTGAGCTTTTATTGTGCCACTGTATTCCAGCCTGGGTGACAAAACGAGTCCTGTATTAGATATATTATATATATATTTTGAGTAATGGGTATTATATTAGTGTTAGACAAATATTGGAATCTTAGGGTATATATATCAGAGACACTGTCATTTACCCTGCAGTCCTGTTGCAGCATTTTACTGTATTACCATTTCCCCTCAGATTCTATCTAACATCTTTCCTGAAAACATAGATGTTTTTTCCATAGAACTTACTGGCAATTGACATATCTTCAGAATGAGACATTAGTTGGACCATGACATCAAAAAATATAGGCCATCCGTCTGCAATCTGGAACACTTCTGGAAGAATTTCCAGTAGTAGTCCCAACATGGGACAAAATACATAACCCTTTAGGTATGTGTGCTTTTACACAAAAAAACACAGGCAACCCTTGAAACACTCCATGGATATTATTCTGTAAGATGTAGACCTGTAAATATGGGCAAGAAGCCAGGTGGGCTCCCATGACCCTTATACTAACATAAGACATAGTTGTGCATGGAAAGCTACTGGTATCCATACATATTTATTCTTATTTCCTCATAACCAGACATTTAAGTGAAAACTGTGTCTTGGATGTACTCTAATTCATCACATTAAAATTTCTTTAATGGTTTTAGGATACAACTTTTCCAGAAAGACTGTCTTTACAACATTTGACCCCATAAGTCTAGACTCCAGGGGGATAAAGCCCGGAGATGTACTTAAGCAGCACTTTGAGCCCAGAGAGACTTGGCATGTTAAACTAATAAAAAATGACTATAAAACCATCTGTAAACATGAAGTGCCATATAAATGCTTATTAATCAGCATTTTTCTCCAATTTGTATTTATTTTTATTCCAAGATGCTTCTTAAAAATACATTATGGTTTATTGTGTATAATGCCTTTCAAACAAATTGTATTCAAGACATTTTAGAGAGTTAAATACATGTCAGTGTGTGGCATAAATTATAGAAGGACACTTTGAATGGTAAATGAATTAGTGCATTCAGTCATAAGGCCAGAGAAAAATGGGTTGTGTAAGCGTCTGGTTTGAAATATCTAGACTCCCTGGAACCAACACTTCAAATCCCAGCAGGGCAGCTCTGTCCTTCATCCTTCTGAGATAAGAGTCCATTCAGTTTACAGGCTGCTGGGTTTTTGAATGATCCCTTGGAAGAGTAGGCATGTCTGCTCTGTGTGAACATTTTATGAAGTTAAGACAAGGAGAAAAAAAATCAACTGAATTTAAACAGAACTAAGGTATTATTTTATGTGGGCAATATTGTAGTGGTAATGAAAGGCTAACTTAGAACACGGCAGGAGTGAAGGCTTGAGAAGTATATTCAAGGTTTGAAAAGACAAAAAAAGAAGTTTGTATCTGATTGATTGTTACTACTGACCCCAGAACTATTTTTAAATATGGGGAAATGGATTCCAATATGACTGTAGAGTTTACAGCAGCATAGAATTGACCTACACTGCATAGTTGGAACTTTGGATTGCCTTTTTTTTTTATTAAGCATTAATCTGAATCCATAATGAAAAATATTTATAATATAGGCAAAAATTTCAGGATTTTAAGTGTGAGGCAGAAAAACAGGACCCTTTAATGGAATAAAAAGGACATGAGTCACATTAGAATGTGACTTTTCTAAACACTGGAACATGGTGCTTTTATGAGGTAACTTTCAAGTTTCTCCAGACTCGAAAAATCTTAGAAGTATCAAGCATGATTTATAAATAAGTAGAATTCAAATAAGCTGATGCAGAGAACTCTAATCTCTCAGAGGTGATGATTTTTGATGGACTCTCCCAGATTCTTATTTGGGTTATGAGCATGCTTAGAGTATAAATCAAAACTCAGGATGGAGATAGTCCCAGGTTGCTCCTCTTCCCTTGGGAGACACTCGCCAAGGGAAATAAATAAAAAAAGAGCTGGGATAATCTAGGTGTATCTTTAGATTTCACCAGTGAATTAGATCAGTGACTGGTAATTGCAATGAACTGTTTAAGAATTACTTTTTTCCCCCTTAAAATTAGCATTTGATATTTCACTTCTATATGACACTGCCTTAAATCTACCTCTTTAAGTTTCTCCTCTTTCTGAATCTTTGTATTTTTCAAAGGGCCATAAAAGCAATGCTAAGTATGATGAGGTGTCATACAGACAAGCTGGGAGGGCTGTGAATCTGTCCTGGGAAGAGTAAATTAAAAGAAATAAAGTAGAAGCATGAGACTAGCATCTCGTCTTTCATTAAATAATTTTTACTGTAATGCAGGTATATGTATGGACAATCTTGAAGCAATGGAACTATTTCTATTTATTTGAATAAAGAAGAATCATATTATCAAACCAATGAATACCCATCTTCCCTTATTTCAAATTTCGCCTACCCAGTGCTTGTATCTTTTCAAAAATCAAGGTTCTCTTCTATCAAAATGTTTACCTAATTCACCTGTCTGGATTAGGTCTCTTTCTACGGCTCTAATAGCACCCATATGTCCCTCTCATCATCCTTCTGATCTTACTAAGCAGTCATTGTCAATCTCCCTGCCTGTTTTTCTCCTCTCCTTTGTATCCCTATTGCACTGGGCACTAAGGGTAATATACAGAATATCCAACAAAAATATAATATGCAGAATACTTAATTATTTTAGGGTGTGATTTTCTTTCTGTCCTTTTGAAATTCAAATGCATGTATAAAAATCCACACATTTTTAAAGAACTCTCAAAACAAAGGATAGCAACACACATTCAGATTACATTTTAAGTGGAATAAACATTATGAATATTTATATGGTTTGGAATGACTTGTATGACACACTCAGGATTGCCGAACCAAATAATTATGCAAAGATAGTTCCACTTAAAATTACGAATGCCATATTTTAGTTTGTGTTCAACAGTTTTAATGCATACTGATAATGGAAGGAAATAGCTTCTATTTAAAAACAATACACTTAAGTTGGAAAAATGCCATTAGAGCGTATTTTAAAATGTTAAAATGGCTGGAATTGTGTTAGAGTAAAAGATGACAAAGGTCCAAATGATGACTGATGTTTCAGAACAAAGCATAACTGCCCCTTTTGAAGAGAATATACCTCTAAGATTCAGTCCTATCATTCTTTGTATTATGCGTACCTTCAGTGTAGCTTGTCCAGATTGACCTGTACATACGACAAAAGTGCAGGAGGAACTTTGAACAGAGGTTACTATGAGTTAGGAGCAGAGCAACATACCTCTCATAGGAAATCATGTGAATGACAAATTATGTTGTTTATCATTTTTCATGATGGATCATGTGATTAATCTTTTTTCAATGAACTGTGTGTTCTTAGTGTCTGCATAATATGCATTCGGGCATGCAAAAAATATGTTACTAGACACACAGAGGGAATAAGGAGGGTACCTGTGACACAGATAACACAACACACATCTACATATTTTTCTAAAATATAGGATGGTAAGTGAGTTATTAAAGTCTTCACATTCTCTAAAGGAAAAAAATCATGGGCTTAGAAATCAGATAGATCTAGTTTCAAATTCAACTCTGTGTCCTTGCAGACATTTTTTAACATCTTTACATCTCAGTTTCTGTGTATGTCATGGGATCATGGGGGTGTTGCTTTGCGAGCCGGAAACCTCTGTGGCCGGTGGTGCCTTTGCCTGAGTTTTTACCTGGGGCCACTGTGATCTTTCTGCCCACTCAGCCTGGCAGGCTGTGCTCAGCTCACACTACTGGCCTGAATCTCACACCTGCCAAGGGTGAGCCCAGTGTGGAGTGGCAAGGAGTGTATGAGCAAGTGTGTGGTCTGGTCACTGTATGCAGCCAGGCATGCCAGCTGGGGCAGAGTGGGCAGATCCAAACAGCCAGTATTGGCACCGGCTCCCTGTGAGGCTGTGGTGGCACCAGGCATACCACAAGCAGCTTCCATGGCTGGCACCAGGGAAAGTGGTGACAACTGGAAGCTTGGAAATGCCAGGAACCCAGAGAGGGTGTCACAGCTTAAATCAGGGAGCTCCTAGGTCTGGGATCCCTGAAGGGCTGTAGCTTTTCTTGTCATCTGTAATGTGGTGAGCAAGGGGTGTGTTTCAGCACTGTTTGTGTTACAGCTCTTTTAAGCACACCATTCAATGGATCTTAAGTTCTTGTCCTGCATCCAGGAAGAATGAAGTTTGCAGACAAGTGCAGGGTGAGCAAGACAAAGATGAGCTTTATTGAATGACAGAATAGCTCAGAGGAGACCTGTAGTAGGTAGCTCTTCTCCATAGGCAGGACATCTCAACAAGTGTTCAGCTCTCAGCAGAGGAGAGACCGTGGAGTGGGTAGCTCTTCTCTGCAGCTGGTAGTCCAGACCAGAGCGCTCAGCGTTCAGCAGGAGGGAGATCCTTTCTTTAGATGGTTGTCCAGTTTTCTCCTCGAGTCTGGCTGAGTCTGGAGTTTATATGGCCTTCAGATGGGAGGAAGTGCATGCCTATTGGTTCATGGGCAGCCATAGCCAAGCCTGGGAAAAAGTACCCTAAGATCTCACTCAGGTCTGCAGAACTGGCAGCCCAGCCCCCAGGCGTCACGCCGTCCCTGGCCTGAAGGTGGGGTTCCACTGGGGACCTGCCCCTTTCCATCCAGTAGCCTGTCTACCTCCTGCCACCATTAACCTGCTGGCCATGGTGCCCACAGTGCCCAGGCTGTTCATGTGGAGGGGTGCCTGCAGGTCCATGCTAAGCCGCCCTTCTCCCTCTCTCAGCTTCCCTTCCATGCTTATTTGTACCCAAAGTCCAGTGCTGTACAAGGCAGCAGGGGGCTGGTGTGTTTATGCTGCCCCAAGTATGTGCACACCCAGTCAGGTTGCAACAGCACCTGGGCTTGGTCTCAACTTTGCTCTGAAATTGGACTGGCTACCGGGAGCTGGGAAAGGCCAGGCAGTGGGAGTAGGCACTTCCAAGACTGCAGAGGCAGGACAATTCCTGGGTATCCAAGAATGCAGAGTTGCCCAGATGGCATCCATGGCTGGGCAGCTGCAGTTGCACCCAGGAGGGCAGAGCTCTTGACTGCTCCTGATCCCCAGAAGCTCGGGGATGCCTGGGTCCAGAGCTGTGGATGGGCAGCAACAACTGTGCCTGGGGAGTACCAGGCTCCTGGCCGACCAACTCAGAAAGAGGTGGGATTTCTGCCTGTTCCTGGCTTGGGCCAGCTACATGTAGCTCATAGACCAGGCCATGCCTCACCCATGCAGCAGTATCATGGTAGTAGCCACTCCAGGAAGAGGCCACTGCCATCATATGTAAAATGTTTGTTGTGTAGAAGAACATCTATGCTTTCTAGTTTCTGTGAACCCTCTTCTTTGTCTTCGTCTTAGAGATAGATTAGGAAAATACCTCTCTTCCTCTTAGTGGTAGAGTAGCCAGGGTCAATCTACCACTACACATTCAGCACCTGAAATCTAAGTTTTCTTTTATCACTTTAAAACTGCAACCTGACCATTGTATTGGCACATTTATGGCAATAAAATCCCACCACCTTGGGAGGCTGAAGAGAGAGGATCTCTTGAGGCCAGGAGTTCAACCAGACTGGGCAACATGGTGTGACCACTGTCTAAAAAACTTCAAACAACAAAAAAAGATCAGGTATGGTGGTATGCGCCTGTAGTTCTAGCTACCAGGGAGGCTAAGGCAGGCGGATCACTTGAGCCCAGGAGATTTAGGATGTAGTGAACTATGATTGCACCCCTCCACTCCAGGCCGTGTGCCACAATGAGATTCTATCTTTAAAAAATAACCCTCAGAAAACAGAACCATGAAACAAACAAACAAACAAAACTTCCTGCAACCAACTTATTCAAATGCTCTGCTGTTGCTGAATGTTTTCCTCTCTTCACATAAGTCTAGAGGCAATGTTATTCAAACAGTATTTTTTTCAATAAATACGTTGTATATTTATGGAAATCTGAATGTATTTGAAATATTTAAATTTCCTAGAAGGAAAAAAGCATCCTAAATAATTGATATTAATGTCAATGGAAAAAAAAGAACTTAAATAATTTTCTTTTAAGGATATTCTCCTGAAATATAAAGATAGATTTTTAAAAATCTGAATGATTTAATCTTTATTTCAATTAAGGATAGGTTTTAAGATTAGAGAGGCACACAGGTCAATTGGCATAGTCCTTTGCTTTCAAGGTGGTACTCTTTGACAATTCACAGCTGAGGCACCAGAGGTTGAAGTGTAAAAGGAAAGAGGGAGGACCTTATAAAAGGACTTTAATCCTATTTATCAAACTGTAATATGAAGCTGCAATAGGATGTTTCCCTTTGATTTGCATTGTTTGCGTTTCCTACCTTCTCAACAAATTTCTGTAGGTTGGTGCGAAACTAGTTGCGGTTCTTTGCCATTAGTTTTATGGCAATAACTGCAACTAATTTTGCACTAACCTAGTAATACCCCGTTCAGAACTTCAGAGGACTTCCTATGTTCCCCTATGCTGAAGATTTTTCTATCCAGTTGTGAACAAGTTATAGGTTCCATAGAGGGAATGCTAAGTCATTAGGGTTTCTATGACAGAAACTGGCTGTTTCTTCTTTCTTCATCAGACAATTAAACTACATTTTTCAGCTTGTCTGGCACTAGTTGTCCATGTGACTATATTCTAACCAATAGATTGTAAACAGAGGGACTAGGTGCCACATGATGCTTCACACGAATTCCTTGTAGTGGATCTTTCAGGCCCCTTTTCCATTCTAATAGCCTGAACTAGAGACCACTGAGGGCCAATGGCATTTTTTGGGAGGCAGAGGGGGATGAGGTCTCACGATGTTGCCCAGGCTGCTCTCAAACTTCTGGCCTCAAGTAGTCCTCCCAAAGTGCTTGTATTACAGGTGTGAGTCACCATGCCCAGTCTTCACTTATGGCTCTAGAAGCAACCTGCTATAGGTAAAAATCCCAGATGAAAAAGGCTTTTGGATGACAGCCATTCCACTGGTCAGCCCAGCATTGGACTTTTTCTTATATTCGCAATAACTTTTTAACTATATAAGTGAGATATTGTGGTTTAACCAATATAGCCATTAGATTGCAACAACCTATTCTTGAAGTTTAACATAAATAGAGTAGACTAGACTAAGATAAACCATCATTTCAGATGAACATTAAGACAAATGTTATGGAGAAACACATATTGTATATTCTCATATTTGCTTAAAATAGATTTGTTTTATATATGTGTATATGTATTATACAATAAATATGAATACATTCATATATACACAATATATATGTATGCTTATTTATCAATATTTTATATATGAATACATATACAATGCATATACATATACATTACATATAATGCCTATGTAATACATATTGTACTGATGGGAATCAAAGGGAAGAGGACAAACTACCACACCATTGAAAAGGTGTGAAACTCCAAGACTTTACATGTGGCACCAGAACAGAAAAGCATTCCAGACATGAACTCTGACAATCAAGGAAGAGTGTAGATGTGAGTATAACATGGTAACAAAAGAAGTATTTGCAATTTTGGAAAGAAGGACATCCCAAAAACTCAGTGTGATGCTGTAAGAAGCACTGTGGTGGATGGACAGTGACTAGTTATTGAATGGTACTATTTAATTTATTTGTTCAAATGAAAAAAGAGGGCATTTCAAACACAAAATGGGAAAAAAGCTAGGGGAGCATTGTCAAAATCACTACTCACTCCTCCTAGCAGAAGCATTGGAGATTTTATCATATATGTATGTACTAGAAATAAGAATTTAGGAAACAAAGAGTCAGAATGAGAGAGGTCTTGAATTAAGGTTATGGATGTGAAAAAATCAAAAAGAAAAAAGAGAGGTTTGAAATATGCTATTAAAAGCATCAGCCAAAGATCAAGGTTTTATTAGAAATCTATCTTGTGTGGTATAAAAATCTTGATAAATATTTGTTTATAAGAAAGATAGTAACATTGAAAATATTATTTGTCCTTGTTAGTGCAATAAAAACTATTCCAGTTGCTGATGTATGCTGACCTTGTCTTTTATACATTAAAATAACAAATTCTTATCTTTGAGGAAGTATCTGAAAACTAAAACATACAGTTGTTTGCACAATCATTATTACAGATGAATAATCCTGGAGTTTTGTAACTGTAAATTAGTGTGGCATTTTTGCACAACAGTAACCAATGTTTTTAATTCTGAAGAAAAAAGACAAGGTACCAATAAACCTATGAACAAGAAACAATGCACTGTAGTAGTTAAGAATATTTGCCTTGGAACTAGCTATGCTTGAAATCAATTTAATGTCTGCATTAGTGGTCATGATTTTTTGAACAATTTGCTTTATGTCTCAGAGCCTCAGTTTTTTTATCTGTAAAATGTGGATGAATATCTGTCTCCTAATGTGGTTGTGAGAAAAAATGAACTAATATTTGTAAAGCACTGCTTTTATGTAGCCAGTTACAGATTAAGGCCAACAAAATAATTTGAGGTTACATTAAAGCAAAATCTCAGACACATCTAGGTGTCTTTACATAGATATATGTATATATGTGTACCTACATGTTCATATGTTTTATATAAAAGAGTATATATGTTTAAATGTAGATGTATTTATATATACATATGAGTGTATACGTTCGATGTCTGTTTACATGCTAGCCTGAGAGAAATTTGGAGTCTATATTTACAGACATGTGGTGAAATAATGCAAACAGATAATGGCATAAGGACTTATAAAGCTAGACAATGAAGGCAAATAATTGATCCTAACAGTATTGTGGACGTTAAAGCATATACTAAATTTAACATTTCTAATCCCAAGAAGTAAATGTTTTCAGATCCTGAGAATTAAGCCTTAGCACTCATAAAAACTTAAAATATTCAGGCAGTTAAAAGGGTAATATTCTTAATTATATAGTCACATTAATATGCAGATATGTGATTGATTTTAACAAAACCTTCTAAGGCAAAGTTCTAAAAACTAGAATTATAGTCAGACGTGTTATCATTAGCTTTGATATGGTTAAACTTAACTTTTATTTCTTCAGGTGTAAAACAAATTGATGTGTCTGCTCACTAGTTATTCTAAGGCTGCCATAATTTTTGAAATGGACTGCTGTCTATGAAGAGAAATTGAAAATTTAAATGCTGTAAAATATTTGATACTATTATCATTATGGTGAAAGATATAATACCAAGGACACAGACTCAATAAACTTGTGTAATATTTTTGCCAAGTACCAATAAATGATCATAAACAGAGAGTAGTAGCCACAAAGGAAGAATGAGCAAGATGGTTAAATATTTCTATTTCAAAATAATATTGGGAAAATTGAAAAGAGTTCCAAGTAAAGCTGTAAAAATAATATTTAAGAGATGGAAAACATGTCTCATGGAGACAGGAAAAGGAAATTGGGGTGATTTTGTCTATAAAATAGAATAATAAAAATTGGTTCATCTTCAGGATATAAAGAGTCTACTAAAGGTATGCTGTTATTCTACATGTCTTACTAAGAGAAATTGACTTCAAGTAAGAAAAGTTTTAAATGAATATAAGAAAGGTTATGCATAATGGGGCTAATATTGAAGAGTGACTTTAAAAAGTAATTCAAACTTTTTTTTTGGCTTTCTCTGCCTTTATCTATAGGCTTTAAATGATCTGAAAATCAATCACTAGTCCAATTTATCTCTGAAATTATTTTCAGTTCTATAACTTTTAGAAAAAAAAATCTGCTGATTTAACATGTTTCTTTTTACTAAATCAACAAGATAAATAATTTATCATTGCTACTGACTACCTACAAATATTATAAATACCAAGTCTGATTATGGGTGTGTCTGATAAAATATTTGATGATTTTACTAGTTTTTCTATCAGAGATTTTCAAGTTATAGGGTGAAATGAAGTTATGCAGTAAATGTCCTAAACATAGAGGTCTTTATATTAGAATTATGTAAGACAAAATAAGAAAAGATTTTCAGAAAATATTATAAATATAATTCCAATCATTTTGTCAGCTTTTTTTTGAAGTGGAAAAGGAAATCAACAGAATCTGAAAAGGCTAAAAGAAAATATACTAGAGAATATTAAGATAAGTTATCTAGCTCTGACGTCATGATTTCTTTTTGATTATATGTAATAATATTTTCTATATTTGAAATTCAAAATTCTCTTATTCTGTCTTGATTGACATATAAGAATCAAGAGATAGTCAACAGAAACTGACAGTTCAGTTAAGGAAACTAATTGATTTGAGGAATTTTCGTTTCAGCAATGGCCTTGAGCCTTTGCTGCCTGAAATGCCCTCCGATTATGTAGTGGGCTACAGTAAAGATCTATTGTCAAATCAGTTACCAAAAGCATGGAACATCTGATCCTTCTCTTGAAATTAACTAGTGAAAGTAGGTCAGCACACCTTCAAATGACACAATGAATTATTATGTTCTCAATGATCCAGGAAGGAAAGCACAAGTGATTGATGAGAGGTGATATTTAAATGAGAATTGAACCTTTCTGGGATTAAACATGTAGCAATATCCATGAAAGCTACCAGAAATTTAAATCTCTTAAAATAATTTCTCTCTTTTATAATAGTCAGGGAAGACTTTCTTCTTGCTGTTCTCTACATTCACAACTGCAATTCTGGGAAGATGTCTACATGTTGAGATTATTACTTAGCTATTTTAAAGTAAAATTATGACTATAGTAGATCTTTTAGTTTTGTTTTTATTCCTATGTGGAGCAAATAAAGAAAATATTCAATATTACGTTAACCAATATTAGTTTACCACTATGACAATTCAACTAAAGAAATTTCAAAAGACATGGTCAAAGGTGACGAATATGATGACAGTAATAAATTTGTCAAATGAAAATTAATATAATTTGGGTACTGGTTTTATTCTATAAGTAAAAAACAAAACAAGTAAATAATAGATGCAATTGCCTTTCTCCAAAAAATCCCCAATATTTCTTATTTGACTGTTATTTTCGTTAGTTATTGTGTTTTTACATGGGCTTGAGGTTTTCTTTTTTAATTTGATGGTCTAGTACCTAGATTTTCCCATAATGCTAAGTTTTAATTTAGAGTTGTATTTTTATATATATTTTATAGAAAATATAAACTGTAATATACTTTTATTACAAATAGCTAAAATATTAAAACTTTGGCTCAAATATCAAATAAAGAAGTAATTATTTGGATTCCGTGTAAAATACAAATACTTATAATATTGTTGTCTATAATATCTCTTTGACTGCAACATAGTGGTTTAACACATGGGCTCAGGAGTTTAGACTTTGGTCCCCCTAATACTAAATTGTGTTGACCTTGGTTAACTACTTATTTTCTCCAAGCTTCAGTTTTATATGTAAAATGGGGTTAATAATGGCCACTATTTCATAGATTTTTGTACAGATAGCATTAGAAAATGTATATAAAGTGCTTATCCAGAGTCTGCAATGTAATTAAAGTGCATTAGCTATGACGATGGTGAAAGTGTCAATTAATAAATATTTTTAAAATTATGTTAAATCCTTAAACGTTACTATTCAACGAACTATGAAGACTTTCACGTGGTAATACAGTAAATTTTATTTATTAACAAATGAAGTTTAGCATTGTTTGCAATTTTTGATAAAATCACTGATAGGTTTATCAAAGTATTTAATTAATTTTTGTATAGCATTTAGTATGTTTTTATGACTTTGAATATATTGTAAGCTGACAATAAATCAATATAGCCATTTGACTTGTGCTGATAGTACAAATTACATTACTATCTTTCTAACGGAAAAAGTGTATCCAGAAAACACATTTCTAAAGTACTAAATTTCTTACTTTTATTCCCAATGTTATTAAAGCATTTTTTATCATATTAACACAGATTTCTTAATAATAAACCACGTAAGTTAGGCATAGAAACTAACATCTAAATGTGCTTATGAGTTCATCTCAATCACTCATAAAACAGACACTTTTGTCATCTTTGCTTTCTGAGGTGTTGATTCCATGAGTTTTAGCAACAGCATTTAGCATTCTTGGACTAAGAGCAGGAAATTTAGATAGAATAGACCTTCTCTTGAGTATCTTTCCCTTCCTGCCTTATGTAAGACCCAAGACACTAGAACTCTCAACAGAGTTCCTATGAGATCTGTAAGATGCGAAGGGTGTCATAAAGCACCCTGTGGAGTGTTTTTCTCTCTAGATATCTTAAAGAAAAATGTAGCTCTTATCTTTATAGTCTTGCTCAGTCAGAGGTCAAAAATGGGGAACAAACCTCTTCAAACTCTCAAGAAGAAACAAGGAGAAAGAGGAGTAAGTGGTGGAACAGGGCCTTTCACATAAACATGAATTCACCATGAGTGCTTACGATTAGGAATTAAAGTTTAGATATTTGTCTGGAGTAGCAGTACTTATGAAATGTATAAATATGGAAGAGGAAGAGAGAATTGATTTTTTTTTTTTTACGTTTTCCCGACAAAAAACAAAAAGAATTCTTATTTACTCTCTCTTAAATATCTAGCAATCTGCTTGGGAAACGTCGACATAAACATATTACCTAATAAAACCAATTTAAATGATATTTGAAGACAATAGTAGCAGAGGTATAACAGGTGCATAGCTAATTATTAAATGGATTTAAAGGTCACAAAGATGTACAAGAAATTCACTTCTCTAGGTTAAGCCAGAAGGTTACAATAGACGACATCAATGGTAAAACCCTGATGACTGTAAACAGAAATTATTAAACCTATATCATATATGTGTTAAAATGTATAAAAGTGTTTCAGGTGGTACTAAACAAAATATCCTCCCCACCCAAATATTGTACAATTAAAGATGAGACAAATTGGACTCTGAAAAGCAGTGAACGAAGTCAATAAGCTCTCTGGTCAACACTGCCTAACATTTCAAAGAAAACATAGCAAAGAAAAAAAAGTTCTGTCCTCCAGTATTCCCTGGGTCTGCAGCCAGGGAATATAGACCTAGAACTAGGAAAATGTTGTCAAGGACGCACTCAATGTGAATTTTGTGCCAGTGTAGATAGAAAGACCCAAAAAATATATAAATTGTAGTTAGAGTTTGAAGACTCTGGTATCTCAGCAGCAGGTATTGTGAAATGAGAACAATGTAGGACACAGGAAAAGATTAATACAAAGGGATAGTAGATGGTAAAAAGGAGCTGGAAGTGAATCAAATGAGAGAAAATGCAGATTCATTCACTTCTCCATGAGAGGCTACTGTGTCTAGGAGATGCAGAGACATGCTGTTTATTATTTGTAGTTTATTATATTTGGAATTGATTTAATTGACCTATAATCTCTTTGTGGTTTATTGCATTCTGTATGTTTAGATATTTTCAACTCAGCATGTGATTTTCTTCAGAAAGTGATAAGCTAAGAAACATTGCTGGATTCATTTAGTATCTAAACAGTGAAATAGAATGCATCTTAGATCAATATATTGGTGAAGCCAAGTCTGCCATAGAGCTATTTAGGAAAACCTACACTTCACAGACACAGGCAGAAATATAGATGGAAGAAACACTCTATATGCAAGTAAGGATGATAGTTAAGCTAATAATTTGGCAAATTCAAGACCTGGGTTAACTACATCTATTAATTTTTCATTTCTGCATAACAAATTAGTTGCTTAAAACAACATTCATTTATTTTCTCACAGTTTCCATGGGTCAAGTCTAGGTTTAGCTGGCCTCTACACTCAGGGCCTAAATAGACTGAAATCCAGGAGCTAGCCAGGACTGCAATTCTCATTTGAGGGCTGAGACCTTTTTCCAAGTTTACTAGTTGTTGGTAGCACTCAGTTCTTTGTAGCTCTAGGACAATGGCTCTTGGCCCCAAGTGACAAAATGTAGTTCCCTGCTGTGTGATTCTCTCTACAGTTTGCTTTTTCAAGGCAAGCAGGTCAGCATCTCTGTTGCTTTGAATCTTTCACTCAGGCACGGATTAGGCTCTATTTTAAAGGGCTCATATGATTAGGTCAGGCTCACCAGGATAATCTGTATTTTGTTGAATGTAAAGAAAACTGGATTAAGGATCTTAAAGATATCTGTGAAACCCTTTCATCTTTGCCATATGCATTAATCTGTTCTCATGCTGCTAGTAAAGACATACCAGAGACTGGGTAATTTATAAAGGAAAGAAGTTTAATTGACTCACAGTTCCACATGGCTAGGAAGCTCTCACAATCATGGCGGAAGGTGTATGAGGAGCAAAGTCATGTCTTTCGTGGTGGCAAGCAACAGAGTATGTTCAGGGAAACTCCCCTTTTAAAACCATCAGATCTCATGAAACTTATTCACTATCATGAGACCCCCATGGGAAAAACCTACTCCCATGATTCAATTACCTTCCGATGGGTACCTCCCATGACACGTGAGGCTTAGGAGAGCTACAATTCAAGTTGCAATTTGTTTGGGGACACAGTTGAACCATATGACCATTATAACATAACTTAATCATGGGAAGGAAATCCCATCATATTCACAAGTTCTTCCAATACTTAAGGACAGGAATCTTGTGGTCCATCTTAGAATTCTGCCTACCGTATTATAATATTAAAGAATATTTGTATAGATTAGAATTACAAGCAGTTCTGATAACTTCTCATACTCCTTTCCCTGATTTTTATAGAGATGAAAATAGTTTTGTTTCAGGTGATTGTAAAGATTAAACCACGTAACAATTATAAAGCTTGTAAAGTATTTGCAATAGTGCTTGCACATAGTAAGTGCTACAAAATTATTCGTTAAAAGAAAATAAAGTATTTTAGAATAGTTTACTGACACATACTAAGCATTCAAGAATGTTAGCTGATATAATTATTTTTTAATTATTATTAATTGCTGAAATATAATGTTTGTCAGAAATAGTTAAGTTTCTGCTTTAAGTCCTTTTTGTAGTTACATGATGTAAAAATATATTAGGCATTATTTTCATGACAATACTATAATTTATACAAATAAGCTATTTGAAATTAGTGCTCCCTATATCTATTTTTGAAATTGTATGCTATCTCAATAACCATACAATAATTAGGAATGGTGTATTTGAAGAACTGATTAATTTCAGGTAATGATTTTTTAGTACACGAGAGACATGGGGCAGTTTTCAGTATAATTAGACTTTGAATGCCAAGGTCATGATCAATACGAGTTAAAAGACCATTTGCAAAAGCTTTATTTATAGAATTTATATGGACAATAAAATTTGTCTTTAAAAAATTAAACCTCATTATTAAAAATATATCTGATGGGATTATTTGCTAATATCTTCATTATTTTACCTTCCATCAATATTTTTCAAGACAAGAGGACATATAATTTTCCAAGTACAAGAAAAATATTTTTAGTTTAATTTGAAAAGTGTCAATCTAATTAATAATCAACAAAATGACATTTTAAATTTGCTTCAGATGGCAGTTCAATGACATCAATTGATTTTATATTATTGGATTGAATAGTGTCATCATTATTTCTGTGTGGCATGCTTTAGGCAGAATTTGAATTATGCAGTATCACAAAAAGTTATTTTCCTTGTCTTTGTTAAACATGCGTGCAAATTATCTCAAATACTATAAAATTTCATACTGCTATAGGAAAAATCTTTCTCTCTATAGATATTATATATATAAATGTAAACAAAACATTTTCCCTGTATAATCTATAACAATTAAGTGAATTCTTCTTCATTCATTCAGCCTCTACTGATCACCTTCTAATAAATACTCTGCAAAACATAATATGGCTGTTATGTGTAATGAATAAGATTACAAGAGTCTCGAAGTTGTAACATTTAGTATGGTCTTAAGTCACTTTCTGAAGACTAAAGACACTGTCTTTTAGGAAATGAGAAGTCTTGACATTTACACATGGCCATAAAATACTTCGAAATCAGTTTTTTTCCCCTCCTTCCTTTCTTTTTCTCTCTCTCTCTCTCTTTCTTTCTTTCTTTCTTTCTTTCTTTTTTTTTTTCTCTCTCTCTCTGTCTGTCTCTCTCCTCTCTCTCACATGCCACATGCCCTAGCAAATTGTATTGCATTTACTTTGAAGATATACCCAGAATCTCACTCCATTTTGCCACTATCACTATCAATCCCTATACAGATCACCACTATCTGCTACTTGGGTTGAATAGTGTCCCAACTAGTTTTCCCTTTCTGCCTCTACTCACTTCCACAGAAGCCAGAGGATCCACAGAAACATGTCATAAAATTCCTTTCCTTAATGCTCTCCGGTGGCTTCCTATTTCACAACAGGAGTAAAAGATTAAGTCATAATTGTCCATAAGGCTCCATTGATCAAGCCACACACTGCCCATCCGACCTCATCTCCACCCTGCATTCCCTGCCACTTTTCCTGCTTCAGCCAAAAAGGGACTCCTGCTTTCTTTCATCTTAGGGCTCTTTCATTTGCTCTTGTGCCTGCATGGTATACTTCTTGCTTCAGGTCTGTTAAATGTCACCTTATAAGAGAGAGTTTCTCTGAACACATTCTATGAAATGGCCAGTCTGTCTCTTTCTCTTCTTTAGCACCAACTGGCATAAATTTGTTTATCTATTTATTGTTTGTTTCCCTCCCTGTCCCAAACTGTTCTCCTTATGGAGTATTTTTTTTTTCTTTATATGCCTCAGTACAGAAAAAAGTGACTGGGTGCTTAGAAGGTGAGAAATTCTTATTTTATTTTGCTAAAATTTTTAAATTATATGGCATATAAAATGAGAATCTGATTATATTTACGTATTTCTGTTCAATCAAATAGATTCCTTTGTCAATGATTTTTTTCTCAGATTCCAATAGTGTTTGCATTATTTTTATACTTGTCTGTATATGTGTCATGATTTTTGTTATTGGAACTGAGAACATAAAGAAAACTTCTGGATTAAGGTCAATTTTAATTTAAATCAAAAGAAATATTCAAAGCAGGTTGGATTATTTTTGTTTGTACTTCCCATTTTTATATTATTTTCTCCTACCTCATTCCTCTTTTCTCCGTGTTGAGTATTCTCTTTTCTATTCCCTATGTTGAAATACTCACTGAAAATGCACACTGTCCCTGGTTAGAGTTTGGGAAGTGGAGGCATTTTTAATTTTCCTCACTATTCCTAAGAAGAGAAGGAAAGATAAAAGAGCAAATATTACCAGAACAACAACAAAAACACTTTATCACAATAAATAAGGAAAGGGCTAGAACCAGAAACTGCAGATTTGGAAACTGTGAATTCTGCTTTTGGATGCACTAGAAGGGCTATAGCCTGAAGGTGTGCCTTCTTAGACCACCTGCAGATTATGGATTTCTCTAAACTTGAAAGACTTTCTCAAGAACTACTTAATGGAAGATAGGGTCTAGAGGTCTGGGTATCTCAGGCGATGCAGCAAATGTTCCCACAGAGAACTAGTTTAGCTTTGAAGAAAAAAAAAGGGAAGTGAAGACGATGGAGGGAATAAGTAAAGCTTACATTATTTCTATCTACAACCTACCTTCCAGGCTAAAAGCAGTGAAATAGGATAGCAGTGATCTATGGCAAAAGGGAGAGCCTTTGTCACCTTAAACCCTTGTATGACAGAATGGAGGGAAGATACACTTGCCAGTGTAGAGGAAATTGAATGCATAATGAAAGTGTTAGAAACAAAAATATTGGTTAGAAATTTCAAGTTGACTCTCTCAAAAATTCTTCAAAAACTAGCTATGTGTAAGTATATTGGTTTTCTATTGCTACCATAGCAAATTACCACAAATTTAGCCCCCAAATTCAACAAAAATTGATCTCACCGTTTCTGTGGATCAGAAGTCTGAGTGAGCTTGACTGTGTTCTGCTGGTTGAATGAAAGTGTTGACAGAGCTACATCGTTAAATATATGTAACTGAAAGCACCAACTTTCAAACTCTTTTAGGTTGTTGGCTGAATTCAGTTCCTGGCAGTTGTAGGACTGGGGTCCCTATTTCCTTGCTGGTTTTCTTTTCTCTTACAGGCTGTCTGCACTTCTTGTGCTTTTCATGTGCCTCCTTCTAGCAACGGCAGATGGAGTCCCTTTCACACGTCAAATCTCTCTGTCATCTGCTGGTTAGAGGTCAAGAACGCTCTCTGTCTTTAAGGAGTTATAGAATTAGATTAGGTCCATCTGAAAAATTTGAAATACTATCCTTATTTTAAGCTCATTAACTTTTCATCTTGAAAGTTTCTTTTCTCATGTAATGTAATATATTCATAGGTTTTGGGATTAGGGCATGACCATTTTGTCTACTTATTAGACCATTGCTTATTAGACCATTATCTCTAATAAGAATGATTAACACAACAATAATGTACCAATAAATAAAATGTAAAATTAAAGAAAAAAATAATGTAAAAACAATGCAGAGGAGGTAAGTTCAACACAAGAAGAATCACACAAGGAAGTAGGCCAAGTATTCTGAAAACAAAAGTTCTCCATCATTTAAAAGAAGCTCCAGTCAATCATGAGCACTCTTAAAAAAAGAAAAATTACAAAAGAATAAACAAATTGAATGATGTCATAAGACACTACAGTTAACCTATAACCCAAGCACTTTGAGAGGTCAAGGCAGGAGGATTGCTTGGGCCCAGGAGTTTGAGAACAGCCTGGACAATACAGTGAGAACTCATCTCTAAAAAGATAAATATATATATTTCCCAGTTATGCTGGCACATGCCTGTAATCCCAGCTACTCAGGAGGCTGAGGTGAGGAGGTCAAGGCTGCAGTGAGCTATGATTACACTACTGCACTTCAGCATGGGGGACAGAGCAAGATGCTGTCTGGAAAAAAAAAAAGACACTGAAGTAAGATGAAAAGAGATTTAAGAGTTTTAACAGAGCTTAACAAAGGAATACTTAAAGAAAATAAAGTGTTAAAAGATGAAAGTTACATGCAAAGCAAAAAAATAAAATAAAAAAGTATAGCCATGGCTGAAATCGCAATAAGCATCAGGAAGAGGCTAAGAAAACTTTTCAAAAATAATAATAAAATAGAAAACTTTACATAATTTTAGAAAATATAATGCATATAAATGATATAAAAAAGTTAAATATAGATATACTTAGATGTATAGGACATTAGAAAAAAGTAACTGAAATGTTCGAAAATACAAGAGAAGAAAAGTTTCTCAGGAGGATCAGAAGGAATCAAGAAAAGGATCAGAAAGGATCAAGAAAAACTAATTTCAGAAGAAATTAAAAATGTTTTAAGCTTTTACAGGGTGAATATAACCTAAAGTTAAAACACATAGCTTTAAATATGCAAACTGAGTATTTTTCATAACCATCTTTATCTTGAACTTCAAATAATAAGAGAGGTTTTAAAGTAATCCCTGCAAGGAGTAGCAATAATAACATATTTTATTTGAATTTTAACAAGTACTTTAGTATCAGTTTAGTTTATTGTTCTCAAGTTACATTCAGGTAAAATATAAGTTTAAAATTTTATTTGTATAAATTGCATCTACTACAGATGTACCTTGGAGATACTGCAGGTTCTGTTCTAGACCACCTCAATAAAGCTTTTTGGTTTTCCAGGGCATATGCAAGTTAGGTTTGCACTACATAATAGCACTATGTCTAAAAAAAAGCAATGTATATGCCTTATTTTAAAAATACTATATAGCTCAAAATTGCTAATGATCATCTGAGCAGTCTGCAAGTTGTAATCTCTTCACTGGTGGAAGCTCTTGCCTCCATTATGATAGCTGCTGACTAATCAAAGTGGCAAGTGCCCAAGATTGAAGTGTGGCAATTTCTTCAAATAAAACAACAATAAAATTTGCCACATTGATTGACTCTTACTTTTTCTTTTTTTTTTTTTTGAATTCTTTTTTTTTCCCCATTTATTTATTTTATTGCATTTTAGGTTTTGGGGTACATGTGAAGGACATGCAAAATTGTTACTTTCACAAGCTATTTCTCTGTAACATGTGTTGCTGTATGAGGGTGTTTCACTCACAGTAGAACTTCTTTCAAAATTGGAGTCAGTCCTCTCAAATGATGCCACAGCCTTTATCAACTAATTTTATGGAATATTCTAAATCCTTTGTGGTCACTTCAGTAATATTCACAGCCTTTGCACCAGGAGTTGATTCCATCTCAAGAAACCAATTTCTTTGCCCATCCATAAAAAGCAACTTCTCATCAGTTAAAATTTGATTATGAGATTGTAGCATTCAGCCAAATCTTTAAGATCTCCTCCTAATTCTAGATCTCTTGCTGTTTTCATCATGCCTGTAGTTATTAAACTCTCAAAGTCATTCATGAGAGTTGCAATCAACTTCTTCCAATCTCATGTTAATGTTGATATTTTGATCTTCATCTATAATGGTCAGTTTTTTACAGAAGGTTTTCTATTTCCTTTGCTGAGATACATCAGAGGAATAACTATCCATATTGATCTGTTTTCATGATGCTAATAAAGACATACCCTAGACTGAATAATTTATGAAGGAAAGACTTTTAATGAACGCACTGTTCCACATGACTGGGGAGGCCTCAAAGTCATATTGGAAGGCAAAGAAGAAACAATGGCACGTCTTAAATGGTGGCAGGCAAGAGAGTTTGTGCAGAGGAACTCCCATCTATAAAACCATCAGATCTCATGAGACTTATACACTACCATGAGAACAATATGAGACCAGTATGGAGGAAACCGACCCATGATTCAGTTATCTCTATCTGACCCCACCCTTGACATATAGGGATTATTACAATTCAAGGCGAGAATCGGGTGGGGACACAGCCAAACCATATCACTATCTATGGAATCTATATTCTTACAAAATGTATTTATTAAATAACAAGATTAAAAGTCAAAATTACTTTTTAATCCATGAGCTGCAGAATGGATACTGTGTTAGCAGGAAAGAGAACAACATTAATTCCCTTGTGCATCTCCATCAGAGCTCTTTTGTGACCAAATGCATTGTCAATGACCAATAATATTTTAAAAGAATTTTTTTTCTGAGTGGTAGTTCTCAAGAGTGGGCTTAAAATTTAATAAACCGTGCTGTAAACAGATGTGTTGTCATTCAGCCTTTGCTGTTCCATTTACGGAGCACAGGCATAGTAAATTTCACATAAATTTAAGGAACCTAGAATTTTCAAAATGGTAAATAAGCATTGGCTTCAACTTAAGCCATCAACTGAATTTGCCCCTAACAAGAGAGTTAGCCTGTTCTTTGAAACGTTGAAACCAGGCATTGACTTCTCTTCTCTAGGTATGAAAGTCCTAGATGCCATCTTTTTTCATTAGAAGGATGTTTGCTCTACGTTGAAAACCTGTTGTTTAGTGCAGCCACCTTCATGGATAATCTTAGCTAGATCTTCTGGCTAACTTGGCGCAGCTTCTATGTCAGCATTTGCTACTTCATCTTGTAGTTCTATGTTATAGAAATGGCATCTTTTCTTAAACCTCATGAAATAGCTTTTGCTAGCTTCCAACTTTTCTTTTGCTGGTTTCCACACCTTCTCACCTTTTTCAGCCTTCATGGAATTGAAGAGAGTTAGGGACTTGCTCTGGATTAGGCTGTGGCTTATGGGAATATTATAGCTATTTTGATCTTCTATCTAGACCACTAAAACTTTCTTCATTTAGCAATAAAGGTTGTTTTGCTTTCTTCTAATTCCCATTCTCAGGAGTAGCACTTTTAAATTTTTTCAACAATTTTTTTTCACAAGTTGGCAAACTGGCACAAAAGGCCTAGTTTTTAGTCTATCTCTGTTTTTGATATGCCTTTCTCACTAAGCTTAAAGTGAAGCTCAAACTGAGAGATGTGCAACTCTTCCTCATTAAATGGCCTAATTCTTTTTTTGTTGTTTGTTTTTATTTTTGGTTTTGGTTTTATTTGTTTGTTTGTTTGTTTGTTTTTTGAGACCGAGTTTTGTTCTTGTTGCCCAGGCTGGAGTGCAATGGCACAATCCTGGCTCACTGAAACCTCCACCTCCTGGTTTCAAGCGATTCTCCTGCCTCAGCCTCCCAAGCATCTGGATTACAGGCATGCACCACCACAGCTGGGTAATTTTGTATTTTTAGTAGAGACGGGGTTTCTCCATGTTGGTCAGGCTGGTCTCAAAGTCCCAACCTCAAGTGATCCACCTGCTTCAGCCTCCCAAAGTGATGGGATTACAGGAATGAGCCACCACACCTGGCTAAATGGCCGAATTTTGTTGTGTCTCACAGAGCAGGATGGACTGAGGACAGGCAGAGACACAGGGAACGGTGACTTAGTGGAGCCATTAGAAATACACATTTATTAACTAAGTTTGCCATCTTATGTGTGCATTACTTCATGGTGCTTCCAAAACAATTATAACAGTAACATAAAAGATCACTGATCCTAGATCACCAAAGAACATACAATAAAATTAAAAAGTTTAAAATATTGAGATAATTTTCAAAATGTGACCCAAAGTGAGTATACACTGTTGGAAAAAATGGTGCTGATGGATTGGCTTGGCACAGGGTTGCCACAAACCTTCAATTTCTGAAAAACTCAATATCTACAAAGCTCAATAAATTTATTTTATCACATATATATTTCTCAAATCACAATAAAAAGGTATGACTTTATTTATCTAACTATTCAGCCATCTTTAATCTATCTACCCAGTCATCCTTTTTACATAAACATGTGTATTGAAGGTCATTTGTGTACATATTTACCTTAAGTTGACTATGGTCAATCCTACTTGATGGGATTTGGGATGCATGTGTAATTTTCTCTTTGTACTCTATTGCATTTGTTTGAATTAAACTGTGAGCATATACACATTTCTTTAACAAATAAAATATAGTTTGACATTTTATTCTTCAGGTTTCATTCAGCTTCTTACTTTGTGTCTTCCCCTTTGAAAGGAAGCTGTATAATCATTTCAGGGTCCAACAACACTCCTAAGTGTCTTCCAAGATTTATATCTGGAGGTCTCTTGGGACTACATTAGCACATATCTGAAACTGTGAGACTGTGTGTCCCAATTATGCTGCTGGACTGGACTGGTTCCAGTAATGGAAACTTTCTCTGAAGTAGAATGACTCACCAGCTGGCTCTAAGAGAGTTACATACAATCTGGATATTAGGAAGAGTGGACAGCTTATCCAGACTTTCTTTCACTTATGTTGGCCCTATTGCATCAGTAATAGAATGTATCAACTGAGGTTCTGAATGGTCCCCTGATGTCTGTGCTTAGTGAGACTAGGAGTTTCACTTACTGTGGTACCTTCTTACCATACCACGTCTCTTGAGCCTTCTCTTAAGCACAGAGTTTCATGTGCTATCACTCTAATGTGATCTGTACCATTTACCAAGTTACTTTGGGCTTATAATACCATCCAAAATAAATACACATTGCTTTGGGGCTTGTAATACCACCAAATAAATATGCATTGTCCTTTGGGCATGTAATATTACTCAAAATAAATGCTTGTTGCTTTTATGTAATAAAATTTTTTATCACAGTATTTTGGAGATTTGGGAGTAAAATCCCCAATAATTAAATAGACCTTCTATTTATGTAATTATCTAGTGTACATTACCTATAGAAACTGATTTGTAAAGGATAACAACTGTAGGTGACAGTGGGATTCTGCTTCATCTTTGCTTGTATCACGTGGGAAAATGAGTGCTGAAATGCTCATGATTATTCATATTACATATCCACCACAATTTAGCTATGCAAACCGATTTTCTCGGGAGGCTGAAAATAAAATTGTAGAGATATCGCAGGTCACAATATCAGTGCAATTACAATACTAACTTAAACTGTATCTACTAATCAGTTTTAAACAATTATTTTTATTTCTTCATGTTTCCAGTTACCAGATCCCTTCTATTGTCAAATTCAGATATATTATTAAATAATATTATTTCTAAGATGTAATTAACTTAAATTTATTTTATCACATATATATTTCTCAAAGTGGCATTTTCTAGTATTTCAATATTTCATTTTATAATAAACTCTAATTTAGATGGTTATATATTTTAAAGCATATGGTTAAAAGACCTCTCAAATATATTTTCTACAAAATTTTGCAGCCAAGTGCCTGTTACCGTATTTTTTTCTCTCTTCTCATTCACAGTGACATACAATAAAGAAACTGTTCTAAGTGACTAGAATGATAGAAAGTGAATCTATAATGTAAGTTGTCAAAATAAAACATAGGCCAGAGACGTGAATTATTGTCAGGCCTCTGCCACCTTCAAGTCATTTCACTTCTTAA
The DNA here is from genome assembly GCF_009761245.1 of Sapajus apella. NCBI lineage: Eukaryota > Metazoa > Chordata > Mammalia > Primates > Cebidae > Sapajus > Sapajus apella. The sequence continues at coordinate 23,305,032 of NW_022436943.1, read as the reverse complement.
GACTCACCTTCTCTACCCATAAAATGGAATGGCTGAATCAATTTAGTTGAAGTCCAACATTTTTTCCAGTTGTAAATTTCCATGATTTTTTATTTAATTCATATTGTCAACAAAGGAAGATTCAATTTATTTTGCAGTAGAGCTTCCATATGTGTTAGGCAATGACCGTGGAAAAGGATATATAAGGAAGACACAGAGTGAAAAATCTAATTTTTTGTTTATCATAAAAATAGGAGTCTTTGGATAATTCCTTTAGCCATTTTAGTTCCCAATTTCCCTATTTGTAAAATAAAAATTGTATGTAGGCGATATCTAAAGGTATCTCCTTGGCCTTTATTTATCAGTTTTTTATCGCCGTAGACACACAGCTATCCTCAAGTGTTCATATAGACTTTCCTTATCCCTCTCCTCCTTAATATCCCAGTTCCCTGATCCTCACATAATGGTGTCATGGTCCTAACAACTGTTCTAAGAACTGAAAACCATTGGGTAATTTGCATGTTCCTCGTTGTCAATTTTATTTAAGCATTTTGAGAGAAGGAGAAAGCATTGTTTACAAATATTAGGGAAAAACGTCATATTCTGAAATAGATCTCAAAGAACATTCATAATTGAGGTAAAAAGGTATCAAATAATTTAGTTATTGTTTTCTACAATTATGGTTTACTTAGCTTAAAGAAGTCCTCTTGGGTATTGTCCCAAATAGATTAAAACTTTTTAATTTGTAAACTTTAGATATGCCTAACTACATATTTACCACTTTCTACAGAGGGCACATTATTAATATATTAGTATATCCCTATATTTCTGAAATAAGGTCCTTTTGCTTTTCAAAGGGCATTGTTTAAACTGTTTTCTGGTCTCCATTTAATCACACAACTTTGTTTAGCTTCATTTTTAAGTTTATTTTATATATTTTTTTGGTCAATATCTTAAAATGAAGGAATTAAAATATATTTTCCAAGCATTTTGTTCAAGGATTGAGATGAGAAAGATGCCTTATTTTCTGTCATTTGCATTTTTAATTGACTTCTCATACAGTTAGGTTTTATTCCATATATCTTTAATTACATTACTTAGTAGTCTATTCAATCCAAATTGAAATCACTTAATAAAAAAATTAAAATTACACATTGTTTTTTTAAAAGAAAATATTGGATCTCTTCAAATGTTATTAGCTCATAAATTTGGAGGTGATCAGTGTTTGAGCATTTGCCATAGAAGATAATTGAAAATTATTAAAACACTTCACATATTTTTAAAACCACTTCAGTGGGGGAAATGATGATATTCTGAAAATGACTGTAAGGGTCTAAAATTATCAGAGAGCTTAAGTGCTTCAGTGTGAAAATGATCGAGGTTCTTTGCTTCTACATCACAAAGCAATTGAAAATTACTGAAGTGGTTCAAGTAGTTCATGTTTCCAGAAGAGTTTTTAGTCTTTCCTCCTCAGAGTGCTTTAAATTTCTGAATGTAGGAATAGTTCCACAATGTTACATATATACCTCTTGTCCTGATTATCAGTTTAGGAGTCAGTGTTAATATTTAACTTCTAAGCTGAGTCTATGTAAATATAAAGTGATTGAAAATTGTTGATTTCAAGAAGCAAAAAAAAAAAAAAAAAATCCATAAAGTCAGGCCTACATTTGAAAACCACAGTACAGGATTTAGCTTGTTATTCAGAAAAATGAGGTTGGAGTGATTTTGAAGGGTACAGGGACCACAGAGGGAGGTAATACTATTTTTGTTTTGTTTAACCTCTGGTTAATATGAATATCAATTTCAATTGAAAAAATTTAGACAAAGCTGAGTGCTGTGGCTCACACCTCTAATCCCAGAACTTTGGGAGGCTGAAGCAGGAGGACAAGTGAGGCCAGGAGTTCAAGATCAGCCTGTGTAACATAGCAAGACTCTGCCTCTACAAAAAATGTAAAAAATGAAATAAAAATCAGCCAGTCATGGTAGCACACTTCTGTAGTCCCAGCTACTCAGGAGGCTGAGGCACCTCTGCACTCCAGCCTGGGTGACAGGGACTCTATGTCAAAAAATAATTAGAATGCAAATGTTTTTATAGGAAATGAGACAATAGACACAAAGCCTATCAAAATGCAGACTGACGGTGACGAATCTGGGATACTAGAGCCATAAGAATCCACAGAACATATTTAGACTTATCAATGATAAACACTGTAATTTTAAAATTGCTTATGTGGAATCTTAGAATGTTCCATCAACTTATTTTAGCTTTGTCTTCTTCTGGATTGTGTATCTTTAATACCCAAGCCACCTCATTTTAAGGCCACATTTTTCATGCTTTAAATATATAAGGTCTGATAGGTAGCCATTCAACACATATTATTGAGTGCCTGCTGGGAGCCAGGCAATGTGCTGAGCACTAGAGGAATCATAAAATATAGACAGAACATTTGTCCCTTTAAGCCTTAGAATTAGAAAAACTTTAGAAGGCTTGAAACCCAACTTTATTTTACAAATAGAAAAACTGAAACCCAAAGAAATAATGCGACTTGCTCATCGCCCCAATTTTAGTGTGAGAGGCAGAACAAAAACCGTCTTTCAGCAAAAGCATCTCTCCACTGAATAATGTCACTTCCTTCTCCTGATTTCATTTGAATTTCAATTTCTTGATATTAGTAGTTTTTTGAAATGTGTAAGAAGATAAGTTCAATAGGCCAGAGAATGGCAGAAATACAATACTGATAATTACCCGTAATAATTTGGCCTCAGTTCCAGCCAAAAACATTATCAATAAATAACATAAACAAGTCCATAATATCATTCTGAGTAATTGTTCATATCTGAAAATTAGCTTCAGCTAATTGAAGTTGATAAATCTGATATACTGACATTCTAAAGTCAGAAGTATGATTGCATTATTGAATAAATATTATTACAAGATCAAAATTTCAAAATATGATGAGTGCAAAATTTACATATACAGAGAAAATTAAATCAAAAGTGCAGGAAATTAATTCATAATATATTTATTAATAATTTTAGTTAGAATATTATATATTTTTAAGCTAAAAGATGTTTATTAGAATGGAAAGCATATTAGGAAACATTTTGCAGATTTGATTATATAGTCATTCCAATTTTGTGTATTTGCATTCAAAACTACACAAAGTAACTTTAGAAACTCTTTAATTTTTAATAAGATAATTTCATTTAGAACATGATATTTTCATGTAAAATTTCATTTGGTAAAGTCTTCACATCTTGTGAGAATGAACTAAAAGTTAACCGTACAAACTTCATGAGAGGAAAAACTTTAAAATAAAGCTAAATGAAGCATATCTGATCTAGTCATGATAAAGAATACAAAGAGAAAAATATAAAAGAAGGACATTTTAGAGAAAATTGAATTTTTTCAACTACCAAGTCAGGCGTTTCTGATCCTGAGGCAAGAATACAAAAAGGGAGCCAAGAATCACATGTCTAAATATTTAAAAGTTATAGTTCAAGTTATCAAACTATCTTGATAGTATAGCTTTATAAAAACATAATTGAAAAGTAAAGGTAAGTTCATTGTTTCTAATAATTCAAAGCCATAAAAATATTAAACATAATTGAGCTTACTGACTGACTTAGTTAATTACTGCTTAATAAATGATTTTCACCAGAAAGTCTCTTGAAATGTTTTAATCCATTTAGGAAGACTAATTATTTTTCCAGTATAATGACTTTCCAGTCTCAGTCTCACTAAAGAAATAGTTTATGTGACAATTCAAAGTTATGGAGATCAATATGACAAATTGATTCATATGAAAAAAAGAAATCTGTTATTACTTGGGGTAGCTAATATGATGTTAGTGAATATCTAAGAAAGGTGAGATAAGCAATAGGCCCAGAAAAACACCTTTACTGCAAAATGAAATCTAAATACGAAAATGCTTTAAAATGTGGGAGTAGTGCCTGCCCACAACAGACCAACTCACAGATGCTACCTCTTTATCATTATTGCTTAATACACATAGGAAAAGCAAAGAATTTTGGATTTTTTGAAACATGGCATGCAATTCAGATTTGTATTTTATGATTTGCTGTCTAGCAACAGTTGTGTGTCAAATAAATGCAGTAAGTGTGACATTCCCTGAAACTACAGGTCCTAATACCATGTCATGCTGAACCAGCATAGACAGTATTAAGCAAAAGTATAAAACTTGACAAATATTTAAACAAGTACACCAAAACTGCAAATTCAGGATTAAAAAAAGTATGCAAAATTTTACCTTAGTTTTTTAAAACATGATCATAGAGATGGGCTGAAGGATTTGTTACTTTTGTCATTAGTGGAATTTGTGGGTGTTTCTAAGTTTTTAAAAATAATTTTCTATGATTAAATAGTACAAATAAATGCTGTCTAAACATGCTGCACATGAAATAGCCCTATAGCTAGCTACAGAAATATTGATTTATGTTGGCACAAAATCATTAATTAAACTTCTCATTTTGTGTGGATGATCAACTAGCTTCAATTCTACCTAATAGTATTAAGACCTAGCTCACTACTTAATCCCAAATAAACCCTCATGGGAATTTTGTCAACAGTTTTGCAATAATCAAGATATTCTACAACTACTCCATGCCACATGTGGACCAATGTAAATTATACTAACAAAATTTAGTAAATGATATGTTGAAAAACAATTATATTGATTTATTTGAAAATATGGAAAATGCTTCATGCCCTTGGCTCATTTCATGTACTTAATTCAACCAATATTTTTGAGAACAGTTAATGGCCAAATGTGTTCCAGAGATGAGAAGGATGAAATGTAGTATCTATCAGGAGTTTATGGTCTTAGAAAGAGGGAAAAGGGTGTGTATCTATATACACACACAACTATATATACATACACACATATATATTATCTGTGTTTGCATGCAGTACAAATTTATAGGTAGTTGATTAGAGTACACACATAAATGTACATATACATATACACACAGGTAAATAAATGCACATATTCTACACGTGTGTGTATGTATATGTGCATATATATTCTGTGCATATTTCTTCATTAGACAAATAACGAGTTCAAGGAAAAGCATACTTGTTTATCCTAGGACTTCTCAAATAATTCAATACACAGTATACTTGTAACAAGGGGTCCTAAACTTTGTTAGATAAAGTTGAAATTCAAATTCTCCCTCTGCTTGTGACATATCTGCCTGTGTTTTTCTGGTTAGATCTGATGTGGGAGAGGAGAACTTTGTGACAATTGCCACCATATCCTCAACAGGGTAAGGGTGATTGTATTTGAACCTCAGTGCTGACACTTCTCATGAAGTAAACTCCTCAGTTCACTTGGCTGAGGCTTACTTTCCTTGCCTGTACACTAAAGATTTATTTCAAGGAACAAATCAGATAATTAAATTAGATTATATAAATTAATTGGTTGGCAGAGTGACATATATTAATATAGTAAATGTTCAATTATAAACATATGTGTGCATGTGTATGTATACATACATAAGAAAAAATTAAAGTGCAGAAAGGTAAGTAAAATGGCTCTTGATCACAAGCATTAAAAATAATAATGACCCTGGGAATCCAAAGCTTATGTCACTTCTGCAGTCACTTGAAACTCCTAAACTTTCAAAACCAGGGTCACCATTAATCTTCCTTGATTCCAAGGAATATAAATGGTGCTGTTCACCTATTGTGTGTCAGGCTGTGTCTAGGCATTTTGCATAAAATTCTTTAACTGTTGGTAATAAATATTTGATCTTGAATTTGAATTGTATGTATATATTTTATCTATTGATTCTTATATGATTAAAAAATTTAAGCAATTTTTGGCATAAAAATAATGGAGTCAAAAAAATCTAGTCTTCTATACAGACCCTAAAATGAAACATATAGGCACTTTTTTAATACCCATTCAAATGAAAACATGTTATTTCCTAGAAAAAAAATCGCAACTTATCAAATATCTGAAATTTATTTTGCATTTTGTACTGCCCATGGCTAAATCCCAGTCATGCCATCTTGCTAAATGAAAAGAAGTATTATTATTTTAGTTTACAGTAACATGTCTGTCAGCTAGGAATGCCTGCAAGACAATCAATAACATTAATTGAACAATCACTTTGTACAAAATACTGTATATTACTAGATAGCCTTCATTTTACCAGTGGAAACAAATGACCAGGCTGTCACAAATGTGTTGTTTGATATTGTTTTGGCATTTTACTTAGCATTCTATTATTTTAAGTCTGATATTTTTAAACTTATTATATAGCTACAAAATAATCTGCATATCAAATCACGTAGAACAGTGTCAATAAGCTATCTAAACAAAATGACAAATCCAATAGTCATAGATTTCACTTTCAATCTACTATCTGTAGCTCGAATGAAGTTCCTCAAACACAAATATAAACACATTATTCACCTGCTTCAAAGCTTTCACAAGTTCTCCATCATCTACATCACTCTTTCGAAAAAAGTGGTTCAAGAAACATCTGCAGCAGAATCCCCAGCAATGTATTTTTTAATGTGATTACTTCCTACTTACAAAAGTAAAATTCAAAGATGATGCTTTGAATCCATTCTCTCAATAAATACCCCAGATGATTGTTTTGCACAGCAAAATTGCTTTCCTTTTGGATGTGCAAGATCATGCCCATGATATCCAATGTGATTTACAATGATCTTGATGATGGGGTCCCTGTGAAGCAGGTTAATGTGCACTGGTTACCAGCTTGTCTGAGTCCAGTAAGACAACACTCATGCCCATAATCAATTACATGATGCAGATTTATTACTTACAGATAGAGCAGTAAGGGACCACAGAAACCTAGGATTAATTGTGAGCTGCTTCTCTAAGTCTCAGGGAAGCCGTCTGGAGTCGATGGAGTCTTATCTCTGTATGTCCTACATGTACTGAAGCTGAAGGACCTCGGAAAGTAGCCTGCCCTGGATTGTATATCCCAGGGTCACATGAAATTGCTGAGCAAAGTCATTGAAGGGCATCCTATTTCTAGGGTGGATTGAAAGGGAGCCCTGGCTGTTCTAGCCAGTTCCTCTTTGTTCCAGGGTGTTGCATTCCCCGCACATTCTACAGTTACTTTTGAGAACTACAAACAAGAAAGAGGATAACTGGGTCCATTCACGGCCACTCAAGGAACTGTCCTGACGTCCCTACCGGTGTTTTGCAGCCTCATTTCCCAACCACTGGCTGTGCTGGTTTTTAATTGGTTGCCCTTCAATCCCAAATGCGCTTTTCTTTGACTTGCTTTATGACACCAAAGTTGAACCCTGTAAACGTTTCTCATTGGTCAGCTGCTGCACTGTGAGTCCTTACGATAGTGGGGGATGAAGCCACACTGCAGGGCAGTTTTTTTTTTTTTTTTTTTTTTTTTTTTTGGTTCTGAGAGCTACTTTTCCAGGCCACTTCTTGGCTTCTACGGCAAGGCTGACACAGGCACGACCCAATGATGTCCCCTCTCCGGCAGATTTTGCTAGCACATCAGCAGGTGGCTGCCTGCTTTCCTACTCTGAATTGTGGCACCGCAGTGATCTTCTCTCCCACTACTAGCAGGCAGCAACCCATCCTCTCCAACTAAGTCTGAAACTCAGCCTTGGGGGAACTTTCTTTCAAGTTTGTTCCATCTCTGTCTTCCTCAGTCCAAAACACAGTAGCTGCCCCCTACATTTGTGATTCCTGTATTCTTAGAGTCTCTTCTTCTGTCTTTTTCGGACTACCTTTTACCAACTAGTCATTTTTTTGTTGTTTGTTTTGATTTTGGTTTTGAGATAGAGTCTCATTCTGTCACCCTGGCATGAGTGCAGTGGTGTGATCTCGGCTCACTGCAACCTCCACCTCCTGGGTTCAAGTGATTCTCCTGCTTCAGCCTCCTTAGTAGCTGGGATTACAGGCACGCTCCAACACACCGGATAATGTTTGTATTTTCAGCGGAGAGAGGGTTTCACCATGTTGGCCAGGCTGGTCTTGAACTCCCAACTAAAGTGATCCACCCTCCTCAGCCTCCCAATGTGCTGGGATTACAGGTGTGAGCCACCATGCCAAACCCCATCTAATCATTATATTAAATTATTTCTGGTCACATAGCTGGAGTGGCTTCTGTCTCCTGACTGAAATTGGATGGATATATTTGCCCACAGGTAGTCCATCTTCTAATTATGGAGACCTCTTTGTGAGTTCTAAAATATTTCATATTTTTGTTCAAAATTACTTTTGGATGCCCTTATGCTTGTACTTGTTTTTCAGTTTCTTCAAGAATCAGGTCACAAGTTACTTCTTCAAGTAACTCGTTGCTTTTTTATCATTTTTAGTAAAAGAGGGCTTTTCTTTCTGTGCTCTCATAGCACCTCAGTAACGTCTCTTTCACAGCAGTTATCTCCCATAATCAAATCACGTGTTTAATTCTGTCAGTCCCCATTGTCTTTGAAACCCAAATAGCAGTTTTTTATCATCCAGTTGTTCATAGCATCTAACACGTACTAGGTACCTAATAAAAGCATGTGTTGCCCAGTTGAATAGATTCTTCTTCCTTTTTTGTCTTCTTCTGCCTCCTCTTCCTCCTACTCTTCCTCCTTCTCCTCCTACTTCCTCCTCCTCTTCTTTTTCTTCCTCCTCCTCTTCTTCTCCTTCTCTCCCTCCCTTCCTCCCTCCCTTCTTCCCTTCCTCCCTTCCTCCCTTCCCTCCTTCCCTCCTTCCCTCCTTCCCTCCTTCCCTCCTTCCC
>NW_022436943.1:23232969-23296289 GCF_009761245.1 Sapajus apella | reverse complement strand
CCTTCCCTCCTTCCCTCCTTCCCTCCTTCCCTCCTTCCCTCCTTCCCTCCTTCCTTCCTTCCTTCCTTCCTTTTCCTCTTCATATTCTAATTGTGAGGTTTGTGGTAATATAATTTTAGGGAAACACTCTTTATTTTCCTTCTGAATAGAGTTATTTAGGGCTGAATGAGCTTTTTGTTTTGTCTAAATGCATTGAGCAATGCACTTTGCAGATAAGAAAACTAACACGCCGTGGTGATTTCTATAACATTGAACACTGCTGTTAGGAATTGGACCAATGCCAGGACCCATTTCTCATTAACAATTAAACACCCATCAACTGGTAATGATGAGTGCTAGTCACTTGTGACACAGACCAGACAGAAAGGCTGTGATCTATATGGAAAAGGTATTTGTCTCATTACTCATCTGTGGGGCCATTCACTGCCTCAGAATGTTGAATGACTGAAGTTCTCCCTGAAAATGAAGCTACAAAATATAGGGGGGTTTATGAAAACTATACACATTCTATTGTAAACAACATACATATGTTTTTATCTGATTTATGTATGTATGTTTTTGGTGAACAGTAAACGTTTCCTTGGATATTAAACTGTAGTTTTCAAAAAATTGCAAAGCTGTTGCATGATATACACATAGAAATTTAGCATCAAAAGGAACACTTTTTTACATAGTATCTGCTTCTCAAAAGTTGATTTTAAAATGCTAATATTACATGTTAAAGTATTTAACTTTTATTCCACTCACAAAATAAGTATACTTATTTTGTTTAGAATACTTAGCTACTTACTTCCATAAGATGCTATTATCCTGCTGTACCCAATATAGTTGTTGTGTGTTTTGGAAAGTTTGTAATTCTAGAAATAAGAACTGTTTTGCTTCTTTTATATAAGTCATTCGATCCTAGAAATTAAGTTTTGCCTTTAATGCCAAAATAATTACTCTTGCTTTGTATTTATTTTATATTAATTAAGGTACAAGTGCTTTTTCCCCTACACATTACAACTAAATTATTTTACTAGCAGATAAAGGAAAAATAATTATGTATGATCTACATTTAACTAGTACAAGGAATAGAGAAATATGAACATTCAATGTTATAACAAATTTTGATGATATATTAGACTTTTAGGGAAAGTGTTCAATATTTCTCTAAATTCAAAATCTCAGAAATGCACATAATTCAAGAACTACTTATTAGGTACTTATCACCATAATTACATACTTATATATATTTTATATCTTTTAATTTGAAAACTGAGTCTAATAACATAATTTATTTTACACATAAGAAAATAAGTTTCATAGAAGCAAGGAATCATCAATTCAAACTAGTAAGATTCTGAAACATCTTTTGGGAGGGACTGAAAAAGTATATGAGATAAGGATTTTTTTTTTTTTAAGATGGAGTTTTGCTCTTATTGCCCATGCTGGAGTGCAGTGGTGTGATCTAGGCTCACTGCAACCTCTGCCTCCCAGGTTCAAGGAATTCTCCTGCCTCAGCCTCCCAGGTAGTTGCGATTACAGGCATGCACCACCATGCCCAGCTAAATTTTTTTGTGTGTGTGTATTTTTAATAGAGATGGAGTTTCACCATGTTGGTCAGGCTGTCTCGAATTCCTGTCCTCAAGAGATCTACCCACCTTGGCCTCCCAAAGTTCTGGAATTATGAGCCACCATACCCCTCTTAGATGAGAAATTTTAAACAATAGTTGCTATAAAGGAACTCTCTTTCGCATGGAAAAATGTGGCCTAAAATTTCTGGTTAAGGATACTTTTTAATAATATAACACTAACATTTATTTGTATGAAATTCATAAATACACCATTAAAATGGTGCCTGATTTGGTAACTGGTAAAAGTTTACCTCTTTCTCTTAGTTCTTGGAGCACCATGAATGGAGCTGAATTACTGTAATAAGATTTGTACTCTGTACTGCAGCATAGTGGTTAAAAGCTTGGGGTCATACTGCTTGGGTCAGAATATTTACTCTGGCAGTTACCAGCTGAGCCTACTTTGGCACACTATTTAAACATTCTGTCCCTCAGCTTTACCATTTGTTAATAAAAATGTAAATATCACCCATTTTGTTGTGCGGATTAGGTGATCTATTATGTGGCATTTATTGGTAGCTCTTAATCTTTGTTTTTAAAAAATTATTGAAGTATTATGAGTAATAGTTTAGTCTTTACTAGATAGCTGAATTATTAATATATATGCATTTAATTATCACAAATTCCCTTTACATTATTTTTACTAGGTTCTATATTAATTTTCAAAAGAGATTATTTATATATATATTATATATACAATGTGTTTTGCTTAGAAGTATAAAGGTAATTTGTCTACCCATCAATGATGCATTAAATAGATTTAATTGACTAACAAATGAATGGATGCTAATGGTTTAGATTGTCTACCAGCATTGTCTAATGCCAAGAAACAAATCAACAGATGGTGCAAAATGCAAATTTGATTTTAAAAATGTATTCTATTTAGGTATTTACAGGCATGACTTCAAAAATAGTCATTCCAGAAATAGTTTGTAAAGTACATAGTGATTTGTGTTATGATCTGTATATGATAATTTGTAAAGCACTTCAATTGCTACAACATTGAAATTGATTCTTTGGGGGTGCATTTTGGAGAGTGGTAAAGGGCAAGGGTTGGAAATACACACAAATCAGGATCGTATTCTTATTTGACACATCTGCCTGACATGCCTCCATATACCAGAACTTACCTTTCAAAATGTACAAGAACTAGATTGTGAAAGGCTGTGAGAGACGTCAAACTACAGTGCCTAACAGCTCTTATCTTTGGACATGTCATGGTCAGTGATCATTAAAGTTCCCTGATCTTGCCTGAAACAGTGTGAAAATGCAAACATAGAGGTCGCACTGCCAATCATTACTTAAGGTTATTGTTGCCTTTTGGAGCAGTCACCATAGCAATGGAAGTGAATTCATTAAAAGTCTATGGCTCCCTAACACACTTGAAAAAAATATGGCCTCTAGGAGGGAAACAACCTTAAGCTCTTCGGTTAATACCATCTGACTCTAAAGATTTAATTGATTAACAGGTGAATGAATGCTAATGGTTTAGTTTGTCTGCTAGCATTGCTTAATGACAAGGAAAAAAAAAATCAACTAATGGTGCAAAATGCAAATTTTATTGAAAAAATGTATTCTATTTAGGTGTTATAGACATGACTTTATAAAATTTTTATGCCTTCTACATTATGGAAGGATATAAGATGTAGCCTTTTTCCTTTGCAAATATATCTTTTAAAAAATATTTCCAAAGAAAAGTCTGAGTATGTATTTACACTGATGAAGAAAGGTTAAGATTGAATGTCGGGAATAAATGTAAACATATTCTTTACATAAGGATTTTGAATATCAGTAAACAAAAGCAACTGTGGAACTGTTTACTTACTACAATGCCTGGTCCCTACCTCCCCTAATTATTAGTATAGAAGTTGTATTACATGTTTACATTGATCAACATATTTATATAGTTTTTCCTCCACTAGTTTCTTACTTATCTTTCTTTTCACCCTTTATTTTGTCTGTAAATGGATATCATGTATTAGAAATATAGCTATGTATAGTTTTATTGAATATAATTTCTCCCTTTTTATTAGCAAGCATGAGTGGGAATCTCTTCTTTCTGAAAATATCAACTAAAATTTATAACATATAGTTAATATAGTTAATATTTTCACTGATGATGATATTTTAAAAGTTTTCCTGTTACTTAGACAAACAGTTAACTTAGAATACTTAACTTTTATTTTCCTTCCTATTGGTTGGTGACCCCAGATAGGTCAATGTAAGTTTTCTTACACACGGCTTATCCCATTTTCAATTTAGCATCTTCTAGTCTACTTAACCTCTAACCAAGTTTATTAACTATTTATTATGAATATCTGCATGCTGGCTACTTTACTTATAGCATCTGAATCTTTACAATATCTTAAAAAGTAGGCATTTATTATCCAATGTTGATGAACACATTTGAGACTGTGACAGGATGTGTGACCTGCCTATAGTTGCCCAGTTAGAATGTGGCAGATCCACAACAGACTCTTGTTTCCAGAGTGTGTGAATTCATTAAAAGTCTATGACTTTTTTATACATATATATATATGTATATATATAATAATATATATATATGTATATATATAATAATATATATATATATCATAGTCACATGTCTATCTACCTATATATATTAATGCAACCTCCTTTATGAACTGTAAACTTGATCAAGTTGCTTTACCTCTTTGATCCAAATTTCTTCTCTGTATTAACTGTAACATGAGCCCTAGCCTAATTCCCAGAAGTGATATGTAGTGATGAACATAGTTGCTGACCCGCAATAGACACCAAAATAGGAACCTTTCTTTGTTGTTATTTTTTCCCTCTCTCTCTCTTTTGTTTTTACTATTTTCCCCCTTATCTGTCTCTCTAGTATGGAGGGGTGAAACATATCTCCAAGTTTAATTTCTGGTTCAATATTGTTATAACCTACGTGAACTGGGGACATTACCTTCTGAACCAGTTTTCTTATTTCATAAGCAAGGGATACCAAGACAATGTACGGTGTCTGGCAAACATTGGGGATTCAATAAATGTTGGTTATCGTTCCTCTTTGTTTTGTGAAACATGAAGATTTATGTAAATATTAGGTACTAGTATTCTTATCGGGAACTAAAAAAATGATGTCACCAAAATTATATTTAATTTGATACACAGATAGACTCAAAAGAAATCAATTAACTTCTAACTTTTCAAGTGCTATTTGCCCATAGGATGCCATGATTGCTTGCTGATTATTTAGAAATCAGCACTTATGTGTTCTCTAGATGGGGGGGGGATACTTTCTTTATAATCCATCCTTTCAGCTATCTGTTGTGTGCCAATTTCTCATAAATTATTTTGGCATTGGTTCTTTCCAAATACTCTTCCAATGCTGAGATTGCATTATTCTAGATTTAAATCTCCCTTTTTTATGTATTATTTTTACCTTTCCTATGAAATCTAAAGATCCCGTTCTCCAGTTAAATTATCTAGTTAAGCATTCACTTAGTCGATTTACCTGACCTCTGCTCCAGTCCCTTTTGATCACTCCACACTGTTCAAAAAATATCACTTTGCTTATTGCTCTTCCCATGTCAACTCTCCCTCAGCCCCACCTTGCTTCTCAGAATTTTCCCCCTTTCCTGGGCCTATTTTTCTCACTCTTTAATTTCTCCACTATTTGTCTCTCATGTTTTCTAGTTCCTGAGTCTCCTCCCCTTAGTCCCTCTAATATTCATTGTGATCTTTCTTTCTTTGCCGCTTCTTCCTGGCTATGACCCAATCTCCTGTCTTTCAAATCACAAGTGACTAATTTTCACAAAATACAAAGAAGATAAATTAAAGGAGGTAGGTAGTATATTTGTAAACAGCATAAATGTATATATAACAAAAAATATATGGCTAAAGATAGACTAGAAGTTTGAAAGTGGTTTGTGTGGAAGTTATAATTTTCTATGGTATCATTGAAATATTCAATTTCCAATGCTAGGGATTAGAGGTTTGATGTGTGTCCAGCAAAGGAAACATGTCTGAGCAGACCTTGGAGAAATCATACCCTTGCAAAGAGGTAATGCAAAACTAATTCTGCATTTTTAGTGCTTTCCATTTTTCACATGTGATTCTATTGTTATGTTTCTCTTGTCATTTGACAACCATGCAAGGTGGCTTGCTGATGTTTTCTTTCTGTGTTTCATTGTTAGTTACATAGAATATATTTAGCTATTCATGATCTGTCTGTTTTCTGGTGTTCCTCTTGCCTTTTAAGTCTTTGTTTTTCCTGTTCCCTGTTCAAGATGAATTTGCAATATTTTTCCCAGTATTCATGAGTTTTAAACATATGATGTCGACATCTCTTTTTGTCAAGTGTCAAATTTTTGAGGATTTTTTCTTAGATATCTCTGAAAGTAAAATTTATATTTGAATGTGTAAATAGGTAACAAATTTAAGACAGTCTTTAGTAAATTCCCTGCTTATTTCTCATGAAATACCGGATTTCTCAATATATGTAAATTATATGCCTCCATGAAATAATTCCAATGCCTCACATTTATACAGAATTTAATAAAGTTTCACGCATATCATCTTTTTTGCAATTTATATCAAAATTGTGCTAGGTAAAGCACTAGGTATAATTTTCCTCCCATTTATAGATAAGGACTTCCAGAAATTTCACATTCTCAAGGTTACATGGCTAGAAAGAAATTGAGACTCAAATATTCAGGTTCACTAAGTTTATTCATAATTTACTGCTTTTCCACCAAAATTTAATGCCTCTTGTATAAGTTCAGGCTGCCATAACAAAAAATCATAAACTGGTTGGTTTATAAACAACATAAATTTATTTCTTACAGTTCTGGAGGCTGGGAAGTCCAAGATCAAGGTGGATTTGGTGTCTAGTGAAGCCTTCTCTCTGAAACCTCACATGGTAGAAGGGCTAAATAGCCATCTTTGAATTATTTTATGAGGGCACTAATTCTAATCATGAAGTCTCCACATTCAAGGTATAATCACCTCCCAAAGGCCTCCCATTCTAACACCATCACCTTGGGGGTTAGGATTCAGGAATTTGTGTGGGGTTGAGGGTCAACACAAACATTTAGACCATAGACCCTCTCATATATAAATACATATAGAATGTGAAACTGCTTCAATGCCTTTAATTTAAAAGTCAATTATATTGTATATCTTCATCATTATATATTATTACTTGTCTTGACTACAGATCTCTAAGCCAAGTCTAATTAGATGAAGCAGATGGCAGCAGAGTATTTTAATAACATGTCCTAAGTCAAAAAGCTGAAAAGAAATAGTCTTACATTTTAACTTATTCTACATATGCCTGTATGTGTATTATTTCTAC
The DNA here is from genome assembly GCF_009761245.1 of Sapajus apella. Lineage (NCBI taxonomy): Eukaryota > Metazoa > Chordata > Mammalia > Primates > Cebidae > Sapajus > Sapajus apella. The sequence continues at coordinate 23,289,344 of NW_022436943.1, read as the reverse complement.
TACCATATACTATATAATTTTTAAACAAATTCTTTAATACCACTTTATTTTACAGTTAGAAAAACATAGTTCATGACTATCATCTAGTTAAAAAAATGAATGAAAAGTAAAAAAAGTGAGTTGTAATATAGCATCAGTAGAATTTCCAGCTTAGGTTGTATCTAAACTAATTTGTCTACTATTTATTTTTGCAACAAGGAATCTGTGATCATATCAGTGACTTGGAGACACATCCAGTGGTCTATCTACAAGCCACCAATGAGGCCAACTGCACATTGAGAAAGATACATGTTGCTGCAAAATAGCTCAGCAATGTTTCATGTAAACACATGCAGGTACAAATACACACACATTGCTTATCATCCAACCAGTCACATTTCAATTATATCAACTGTATTTGTTTTCCATTGCAGTGCAATAAAGTATCACAAACTAAGAAGTGTAAAGCAACATGAATTTCTTTTCTCACAGTTTCCATGGATCAGGAGTTTGAGTACAACTAATCTGGGTCCTCTGCTCAGGATCTCCAGATCTGAAATTGATGTGTCAAGTCTGTCGTGCTTCTTTCTGAAGCCTAAGGTTGTCTTTCAAGCTTGTGTGGTTGTTGGTAAAAATGGTTTTTTTTTCTGTTGTAAGACCTCGGTGCCTTTTTTCTTGCTAGCTGTCAGCTGATGGGTATTCTCAATGGCTAGAGGCCACCTACATTATTTTGACAGGTGGTCTTCTCACAAGTCCTCTCACAACGTGGCAGCCCACTCTAAGTCTAACAGAATTGTCCCTCCAGTCTGCTAAGATGAAGCCTTATAACACAATAATAGTAATGAATAACCCATCACCTTTGCTATATTCTATTGGCTAGAAGCAAGTCACAAAATTCTACCCACACTTAACGGAAGAGGCTGTCATTGGGTGTCAACTTAGAATTTTGTCTGACATAATAACTTACAAGATGGAATTTTCTAAGAAAAGCAAACAAGTGCCAAATTATCTTTCTACTAAACCTGATAGGAAAATGACTTAGTAAAAGAAAACCTGACACCAGGTACCTGTTCATAGAAAAAGAATCAAGTTTTTTCCTTGTCCACCTGTGGTAAATAGCTGATGTGCTTTCACTCACTACTCTGTTGAAAATTGTATCTTGCCATTATCTTTTGCTGTTTTTCTTCTACCTGCAACCTATTTCTAGTAATGTGAGTAGATTGAAAAAAACTAATTATTAGTGCCAATTAAGTTGAATACATTTTTCAATATGAGAATAAAATTTCATCAACTGTAATGAGTTTAAAATCATATCTATCCATATTTTGTTTTAATTTTATTGCATAAGAATACAAGTAGGATTTAACATATTTTTTTTTAACATTTTCTTATGTGTTTCTTTTTCTGTAAATTGTTTTTGGCTTTAGCCAAGACTATAATAAGATGACTTCTCACAATAACAGCATTTCTGAGAAAACAGTTTCTCAACAGGTGGTTATTTTCAATTGCAAGAGTTTCTACTCCCTGAGAATTCAAGTGTCACAGTCCAAGATTTACTAACAGTGGGCCAGTATATTATGAGGGATGTCTTATTTGTAGCTCAGTATCCTCTATTAGCTGAGGGTATGAGTGACTATAATACTGATGATAATTTATTGCATAACAAAAGATCTTACTATTGCAGCACTTAAATTAATCATGTAACAGGAGGGTCTTTTCTGTTCCTATTCATTCCAAGGCATTTGTTCACATTGTATCTCTACTTTCTCATGTCATAGAAAACATTAGACATGATTAGCTGCAGGTATCTGTGCCTCATGATATCCAAGCAAAGTCCTTTTTATATTTCATCTTATAATTGTATTTGCAACTTAATGTTTGAAGTGTCAGTCTTTGTAAAATTAGCTCATCTTGTTATGATTTAGAGCTTTGATGTAAGTGAAAGGCTTCTATTGCAATGCAGAGTCACATCTGAGAGTAAACTGCATAGACAAAGAGACTTACAAGACTAGTAAATCAAATACTCTGAGCTGTCTATGTGGATTATGAGATAGTATTTGCATAACTTTGAAGTATTTATACTGATGAAATTACAATAATTAAAATCATTGCTGTGTCAATTGCTAGATGCCACAAGGCATAGCAATTACTAGCATGCAAATCAGACTTTGTGTAAGCATTTTAAGGAATAATTACCTTATTTGATTCAGATGTGACTGAAAGGCATTAAGAATCATTTGAGCTGTTTTTCCTTAAACAATTTTAAGGCTCGTAGATAATGTTGTTGTTATTATCAATTATTTACTTTTGTGTATTACTTTTCCTTATTTTGGTTGAAACTAAATGCCATAGATAAAAACATACAACTTTGCTGTAACTAAAAACAATTTACAATATCAGTTAAATCTGCATCTCAGCTCAGCACCCACTTTTCTTTCTAATGGGCTTTACTTTGCTATGTCATCAGTTTCATGCTAAATAGTTAATGTATACCCAACGTCTACATTCCCACAATTTAAGATCAGGGCTGTGAACTGCAAGAAAATGCTAGAGTGAAAAATCAAGACATAAGAAGTTGAAGAATATCCACACAAATATATTTGCCACAGAATATGTATAGAGGGTCACTTAGCCACTTCAAAATTTTAGTTTTCAAATTGCAAATGTTTACCTTCTAAAATTGACACCAAACTTTACACAGTACATGAAATCAGATATGACATCACATCAGATAATTAAATGATACGATTGAATTGAATTGAGTGATAATTTAGAAATCTTGGATACTTTTTTCAAGACTTAAAGTGATGGTTAATGCAGGCTTAATTCATATCATTGTTTCCTTTACAAAATATCAAGCCCTGATCTCTTTTTTTCTATTGGGTAAGTAAAAAAAAATACTTTGTATTTTTTTTTAATATATCATGTAGGATAATTGAGTTGTGCGTCACTGATCAAAGCAGAGATTTTTATGAGAACTATTGCCTAACTTGCTTCCTTTCTTGGGCCTTGCTCAATTCTCTCATGACTTAATAAATAGTCTCTATAAATGGCTACAATTTTATTTCATTCCATTGAAAATTCAGGCTGTTTTCATGAGCAAAGCTTTGCTATTTTAACATGTGTTCCTTTGGTTGTTGTCTTAAAGATTCTGAAAATATACCAGATTTTGTATTTCAGTCAGTTGAAAAGTTAACCTAAAATTAAAATTTTCTTGATTATCTGTACAAATTATCTTTCCATTTTGGATATATATGGGAATAATTTCTATTTTTTATTTCACAAAAGGCACAAATATCAAAAAACTAACATTCATTTACAATAGATTTTGAAAATTAATTTTAGATTAAGTTAACGTAACTTTCTATGGAAAATACATTCTGTGAAAAGAACTTACCTAGAGGTTAGAAATTAATAATGAACTTGTGAGTTTTGCATTTTTCTTTTTCTAGATCAATTTGTATTTGTACAACTGATATGCAGTCTCCAGTGAGATATAAATTAATAGACAAGCAATCGTTCCTCACCATGAAAAGCTCCCAGAAGAAAGGTTCTAAAATTATATCAGGAATATTTTAAAGTATATTTTAGAATATTCATTAAATATTTATTCCTTGATTGAATAAAGACATATAAGAAAAATCCACATTTACTAGAATACATTTTGTGAAAAAAATTCAGAAAAGTAAGTTTTTTTTTTAGCAGCAAAACATCCCCATTGCCATATTTCACAATCCAAAAAGGAAGTTTAAATTTTATCATGACAATTCTATATGATATTAATAGTGGGATACTGAATTTGGATACCACTGTAATTTTTTGCAACAAAAAGTGATGAAATATAGAAATGGACTATGAGGCATAGACGTTCTTATAAAAATAAAGCTTGTGAAAAATTCTAGTTTCTGCCACCACTAGAAATTAAAAAGATTTATTGATTTTCCATTTGAATATATTTTTTAAATCTAGTCTTCTTTGTTCTGGTCTCACTTTCCTGTTAAGTGACTGTGGGTAACCTATTTGACTCTTGCAATGTATTTTAAGCCTCATTTTTGTAATTTTAAATGAAGCATTTATAGATACATTTCTTCCCATCCTTTTCTATCTTACAAAGATCATAGAAAATAAAGTTCCACTGATGACTTTTAAGTTAGGTTGACTTGCAACAACATTTTTGTGACTTAGTTACATGCTCTGTTATAGCTCATCCTATAGTAAAAAATATTTATTTGTTCTCTATGGCAAAATAAATTGCTCATTGATATGCATACAAGGGGTAGAAAGTTAGGCAACATGAATACTTTTACCATCACAATGCATTTGAATAATAGTGTCATTACTGTCAGTTCTCTCTTTAATAAGATAGATGTGCTTAACTACAATGAATCATAGTTCTCTAGAGCACATTGAGTGAAGATTTTAAAAACAACTTAATTTCTTTAATTTCCCAACATTTGCTGTAGAAATCCTAGTTAAAATTTAGCACTGACCAAATTATACATCACTTTTGTCTTGATATGCTAAAAAAGGAAATGGCGTAGTAGACCCACTATATGTAGATATCTTTATTGCATATTTATATTTATTTTGCATTCAAAACATACGCTTAAAGCATATGCTTTAGGATGAGATGCTTATATTTATGCTCATATTCTCAATCATTGCAGGATAGTATTATGCTACAGATCTGAGCATACAATAGAGTATAAACCTTATATGATTCAGAGAAATAATTCAAAACAATCCCAGTTTCAATATTCCTTAGAGAACATCTTAAAAATGGAATCCCATTCTTTTCCTCAGAGTTGCAGAATCAGGATCTCAGGGAAATCAGCCCTGGGACTCTATATTACAAAGAAATTTTCTAGAGATGCTAATCCACACACCAGTTTGGTAATTGCTGTCAAGTTTCTGTCTGCATAGAGGAGCACCAGAGAGAGAGAGTACATACATGTCCCTGAGACCACAAAGTAGGGAGAGATGGAAACTTAAAGCATGGTTAATCATGTCTTTTTTCTTTTTCCTCCCTAAGGCCAATAAACTTTTAAGTATTTTATATTTGACTTCAGTGAAAAATCTTACTGGGCAAAAGTCAAAAATAATTTATTGAACTGGTGCTTTTTCAAGTTGACTTTTGGGCTTTTAACAAATAGTTTCATCTTTAGTACAGATCTTTTTGCCTACATATATAGAAATAAATTAATATTTTCTTAACATAAAAATGAACATATATATATATATATATATATATATATATATATCAGAAAACAAAATTTAGCAGCATACATGATGAAATGGCAGAATTTCTAAGGAAATCAGAAACCAGACAAACTTGCATACTATTTATGATATATTATAATATCATTTTGTAGGGCTACTCAAAGCAGTGAATCTGAGAATTAAACCTAAGTTTGATATGCTAGAAAGAGAACTTTAAAAAGCATAATTTATAAGTCCAAGAAAATCAACTATGGAAAATTAGGTAATAGTGTTGTATGGCCAGTTAAAATTTATTAGGGTCACTAGTTAAAATTTAAAGTATCAAATGCAAAACCTTTATCTATATGAATTGTAAAAATAAAGATGAATCACCAGGGAAAAAAGACAATTGAAAACACCAACAAACACTCTAAAATATTTAAAACCACACAATAAGTATTAAGAATCTATATGAAGAAAAGCATGTGATTCTATGCCAGGAATAGGATAGGATGATAGAGAATAATGCAGACATGTCTTACTTTAGAAAGGATACAATGCCATAAAAGTGAGAAAAAATACTATAGAGATATCAAGTATCTTAAAATCAATCTATATATTCAGTGCAACTCCAATTAAAAAGCAAACAGCATTGTCTGAAGTTATTTAACAAAAATTATAAAGTTAAAAAGAATGAAAATAGAATCAGAAAATTATAAAAAGAAAGAAATTATTACATAATACAAGTGATAGAAGGCAAAACCTAACACACAGATATATGAAATTCTAGTCACAAAAATTAATGTAATACTGGCACTGCCATGAATAGACAAATGAATCAAGAAATTAAGCAATATGTGTATAAGAATATGGTAAAACACTTCAAATCAATAGAGAAAAGACAGAATTAAAAGTATATTAGAAGAATTCTGTTTCTGGGTAACAGAGAATAATAAGGACTAGAAATAGCTTCCTTCCTGAAACCATCAAAAACCAACCAAAATACATAAAACAATGGTTTCAGACATTGAACACTAACTAATATAAGACAATTCTTTACTGACAGCAATTGAAGCAAGTCCTAAAATTTTCCCAACTGAGTGCAGAAAAAAAGAATTAAGGGCACAGTGCAAAAAGGGACAATCAAGAAGGCCTTCAGATTGTCTTCTGAGTTGAGAAGCTAAAGCTGGGAATTTAGGGTGGTCACAGAAGCTAGAATTCACAGGACAAATTAGCAAAGAAGAGAGAGATGCCCAGAGAATTCCAAAGTTTTACAAGGGGGTCACCCTTAAGTCTCTATCTGAGTGTTGATTAGTGCATGCAGGTGAGAAATCTACCTAATGCTGAGGAGGAAGGAAAAGAGCAGAGGAAACGATTCAAAATCATTCATAAAAGGCAGGAAATTTGCATTGCCACCAGCCAGAGTGGAAAAACCTTACAATTCATTGGCCATTAGTTAAAGTACTCAGGGAATATTGTATCAGTATTCAGGCTAAATTAGTTTTAAACTAAAGAGTGATTTGATCTTGAACATCAACATTTAAAAGCAAAACTCAAATGGCTTATGATGTTTCTAAGTAATTTAGCTGCATTTCAGTCCCAAACTCAAGAATATTTCTAGAAATGCAAAAATATCCAGCACTCAGCAAGGCAATATTGAAAGTGGTTGGTATTCAATAAAATTATTAAAGATACCAGGACATAGATAGAAAAATACAATTCACAATAAAGAGAAAATTGAACCAATAATGATGTAGTAAAAAATGGAAAGGATTATAGAATTCATAGAGACATAAATCAATCATAACTATATATGATAAATTTAAGAACATAGGGAAGAAACTGAGTATGTATGTCAACATGTGGATGCTATAAAAAGAGATAATGTGGATATAAAGAAAGAATTTTTTTTTTAGATGTCTTTTAAGATAATTGACCATATGGTGTGGATCTGTGTCCCCACCAAATTTTCTGTTGAATTGTGATCTCCAGTGTTGGAGGTGGGATCTGATTGGAGGTGATTGGGTCTTGGGGTGGATTTCTCATAAATTGTTTAGCAACATCCCCTTGGTTCTGTTTTTGTGAATAACGAATGAATTCTTATGGAATTTGGTTGTTCAAAATTGTGTAGCACCTCTCCCTAATCTCTCTTTCTCCTACTCTGGCCATAAGATGTGTCTGCTTTCCCTATATCTTCTGCCAAAAGAGTAAGCTTCCTGAAGCCTCTCCAGAAACAAAGAAGATGCCAGCATCATGCTTCCTGTATAGTCCACAGAACTGTAATCTAATTAAACCTCTTCTTTTTTTTTTCCCATTTATTTATTTTATTGCATTTTAGGTTTTGGGGTACATGTGAACAACATGCAAAATTGTTGCATAGGAACACACGTGGCAGTGTGATTTGCTGCCTTCCTCCCCATCACCTACATCTGGCATCTCTCCCCTTGCTATCTCTCTCCAGCTCCCCACCCCCCACCGTCCCTCCCCTATTTCCCCCCAACTGACCCCAGTGTGTAGTGCTCCCCTCCCTGTGTCCATGTGTTCTCACTGTTCAACACCCACCTATGAGTGAGAACATGCGGTGTTTGATCTTCTGCTCTTCTGTCAGTTTGCTGAGAATGATGGTTTCCAGGTTCATCCATGTCCCTACAAAGGACACAAACTCATCGTTTTTGATGGCTGCATAATATTCCATGGTGTATATGTGCCACATTTTCCCTATCCAGTCTATCGTCGATGGGCATTTGGGTTGGTTCCAGGTCTTTGCTATTGTAAACAGTGCGGCAATGAACATTCGTGTGCACGTGTCCTTATAGTAGAACGATTTGTAATCCTTTGGATATATACCCAGTAATGGGATTCCGGGTCAAATGGAATTTCTATTTCTATGTCCTTGAGGAATCGCCACACTGTCTTCCACAATGGTTGAACTAATTTACACTCCCACCACAATGTAAAAGTGTTCCTATTTCTCCACATCCTCTCCAGCATCTGTTGTCTCCAGATTTTTTAATGATCGCCATTCTAACCGGAGTGAGATGTTATCTCATTGTTGTTTTGATTTGCATTTCTCTGATGACCAGTGATGATGAGCATTTTTTCATATGTTTGTTGGCCTCACATATGTCTTCTTTTGTAAAGTGTCTGTTCATATCCTTTGCCCACATTTGAATGGGCTTGTTAGTTTTTTTCTTGTAAATCTGTTTTAGTTCTTTGTAAATTCTGGATATCAGCCGTTTGTCAGATGGGTAAACTGCAAAAAGTTTTTCCCATTCTGTTGGTTGCCAATTCACTCTAATGATTGTTTCTTTTGCTGTGCAGAAGCTGTGGAGTTTGATTAGGTCCCATTTGTCTATTTTGGCTTTTGTTGTCAATGCTTTTGGTGTTTTGGTCATGAAGTCCTTGACTACACCTATGTCCTGAATGGTTTTGCCTAGATTTTCTTCTAGGGTTTTTATGGTGTTAGGTCTTATGTTTAAGTCTTTAATCCATCTGGAGTTAATTTTAGTGTAAGGTGTCAGGAAGGGGTCCAGTTTCTGCTTTCCGCACAAGGCTAGCCAGCTTTCCCAACACCATTTATTGAACAGGGAATCCTTTCCCCATTGCTTGTTTTTGTCTGGTTTGTCAAAGATCAGATGGTTTTAGATATGTTGTGTTGCCTCCAAGACCTCTGTTCTGTTCCATTGGTCTATATCTCTGTTTTGGTACCAGTACCATGCTGTTTTGATTACTGTAGCCTTGTAGTATAGTTTGAAGTCTGGTAATGTGATGCCCCCCGCTTTGTTCCTTTTGCTTAGAATTGACTTGGCTATGCAGGCTCTCTTTTGGTTCCATATGAAGTTTAAGGTGGTTTTTTCCAGTTCTGCGAAGAAGGTCATTGGTAGTTTGATGGGGATAGCATTGAATCTGTAAATTATTTTGGGCAGTATGGCCATTTTCACGATATTGATTCTTCCTAATCATGATCATGGAATGTTTCTCCATCTGTTTGTGTCCTCTCTTATTTCATTGAGCAGTGGCTTGTAGTTCTCCTTGAGGGGTCCTTTACGTTCCTTGTTAGCTGTATTCCTAGGTATTTTATTCTCTTTGTGGCAATTGTGAATGGAAGTTTGTTCTTGATTTGGCTCTCTTTAAGTCTGTTATTGGTGTATAGAAATGCATGTGATTTTTGCACATTGATTTTGTATCCTGAGACTTTGCTGAACTTGCTTATCAGTTTCAGGAGGTTTGGGGCTGAGACGATGGGGTCTTCTAGATATACAATCATGTCGTCTGCAAATAGAGACAATTTAATTTCCTCCTTTCCTATTTGAATGCCCTTTATTTCTTTTTCTTGCCTGATTGCTCTGCCTAGAACTTCTAATACTATATTGAATAGCAGTGGTGAGAGCGGGCATCCTTGTCTGGTGCCACATTTCAAGGGGAATGCTTCCAGTTTTTGCCCATTCAGTATGATATTGGCTGTTGGTTTGTCATAAATAGCTTTTATTATTTTGAGATACGTTCCATTGATACCTAGCTTATTGAGTGTTTTTAGCATAAAGGGCTGTTGAATTTTGTCAAAGGCCTTCTCTGCATCAATTGAGATAATCATGTGGTTTTTGTCTTTGGTTCTGTTTATGTGGTGAATTACATTTATAGACTTGCATATGTTGAACCAGCCTTGCATCCCCGGGATGAAGCCTATTTGATCATGGTGGATAAGTTTTTTGATGTGCTGTTGCAATCGGCTTGTCAGTATTTTATTGAAAATTTTTGCATCTATGTTCATCATGGATATTGGCCTGAAGTTTTCTTTTCTTGTTGAGTCTCTGCCGCGTTTTGGAATCAGGATGATGTTGGTGTCATAAAATGATTTGGGAGGAATTCCCTCTTTTTGTATTGTTTGGAATAGTTTCAGAAGGAATGGTACCAGCTCCTCTTTGTACGTCTGGCAGAATTCAGCTGTGAACCCATCTGGACCTGGGCTTTTTTTGGGTGGTAAGCTCTTAATTGCTGCCTCAACTTCAGACCTTGTTATGGGTCTGTTCAGGGTTTCGGCTTCTTCCTGGTTTAGGTTTGGCAGGAGGCAAGTGTCCAGGAATTTATCAATTTCTTCCAGGTTTATTAGTTTGTGTGCATAGAGTTGTTTGTAATACTCTCTGATGATGGTTTGAATTTCTGTGGAATCTGTGGTGATATCCCCTTTATCGTTTTTTATTGCATCAATTTGGTTATTCTCTCTTTTCTTTTTTATTAATCTGGCTAGTGGTCTGTCTATTTTGTTGATCTTTTCAAAAAACTAGCTCCTGGATTTTTTGATTTTTGAAGGGTTTTTTTGTGTCTCTATCTCCTTCAGTTCTGCTCTGATCTTAGCTATTTCTTGTCTTCTGCTAGACTTTGAGTTTTTTTGATCTTGCTCCTCTAGCTCTTTCAGTTTTGACGATAGGGTGTCAATTTTTGATCTCTCCTTGTTTCTCATGTGGGCACTTATTTCTATATATTTTCCTCTAGAGACTGCTTTAAATATGTCCCAGAGATTCTGGTATGTTGTGTCTTCATTCTTGTTGGTTTCGAAGAACATCTTTATTTCTGTCTTCATTTCATTGTTTATCCAGTCAACATTCAAGAGCAAGTTTTTCAGTTTCCATGAAGCTGTGTGGTTCTGGGTTAGTTTTTGAATTCTGAGTTCTAACTTGATTGCACTGTGGTCTGAGAGACTATTTGTTACGATTTCCATTCTTTTGCATTTGCTGAGGAGTGATTTACTCCCAATTATGTGGTCAATTTTAGAGTAGGTGTGATGTGGTGCTGAGAAGAATGTATGTTCTGTGGATTTGGGGTGGAGAGTTCTGTAAATGTCTATTAGGTTTGTTTGGTCCAGGTCTGAGTTCAAGTTCTGGATATCCTTGTTAATTTTCTATCTGGTTGATCTGTCTAATGTTGACATTGGGGTGTTAAAGTCTCCCACTATTATTGTGTGGGAGTCTAAGTCTCTTTGTAAGTCATTAAGAACTTGCCTTATGTATCTGGGTGCTCCTGTATTGGGTGCGTATATATTTAGGATCGTTAGCTCTTCTTTTTGCATTGATCCTTTTACCATTATGTAATGTCCCTCTTTGTCTCTTATGATCTTTGTTGCTTTAAAATCTAATTTATCAGAGATGAGAATTGCAACTCCTGCTTTTTTTTTGCTCTCCATTTGCTTGGTAAATCTTCCTCCATCCCTTTATTTTGAGCCTTTGTGTATCCTTGCATGTGAGATGGGTTTCCTGGATACAGCACACCAATGGGTTTTGTCTTTTTATCCAATTTGCCAGTCTGTGTCTTTTGATTGGGGCATTTAGTCCATTTACATTTAGGGTTAATATTGTTATGTGTGAATTTGATACTGCCATTTTGATGCTAGCTGGGTGTTTTGCCCTTTAGTTGAGCTGGTACTTGTTTCTTTATATGTGTAGAGCCTCTTTCAGGAGCTCTTGTAGAGCTGGCCTGGTGGTGATGAAATCTCTGAGTACTTGCATGTTCCCAAAGGATTTTATTTTTCCTTCACTTATGAAGCTTAGTTTGGCTGGATGTAATATTCTGGGTTGAAAGTTCTTTTCTTTAAGGACGTTGAATATTGGCCCCCACTCTCTTCTGGCTTGTAGGGTTTTTGTTGAGAGATCTGCTGTGAGTCTGATGGGCTTCCCTTTATGGGTAACCCGACCTTTCTCTCTGGCTGCCCTTAGTATTTTCTCCATCATTTTGACCCTGGTGAATCTGACGATTATGTGCCTTGGGGTTGCTCTTCTTGACGAATATCTTTGTGGTGTTCTCTGTATTTCCTAGACTTGAATGTTTGCCTGCCTTGCTAGGTTGGGGAAGTTTTCCTGGATAATATCCTGAAGAGTATTTTCCAGCTTGGATTCATTCTCTTCGTCGCATTCAGGTACGCCTATCAAACGTAGATTAGGTCTTTTCACATAGTCCCACATTTCTTGGAGACTTTGTTCATTCCTTTTTACCCTTTTTTCTCCAGTCTTGCTTTCCCATTTTATTTCACTGAGTTGATCTTCGACCTCTGATATCCTTTCTTCTGCTTGGTCAATTCGGTTGTTGATACTTGTGCATGCTTCACGAAGTTCTCGTGTTGCATTTTTCAGCTCCATCAGTTCACTTATATTCCTTTCTATTTTGTCCATTCTCGTTAGCATTTTGTCAAATCTTTTTTCAAGGTTCTTAGTTTCTTTGCATTTGGTTAGAACATGTTCTTTAAGTTCACAGAAGTTTCTTACTACCCACCTTCTGAAGTCTGATTCTGTCATTTCATCACACTCGTTCTCCCTCCAACCTTGTTCCCTTGCTGGTGAGGAGTTGTGATCCCTTGTAGGAGGAGAGGTGTTCTGGTTTCAGGTGTTTTCATCCTTTTTGTGTTGATTTCTTCCCATCTTTAAGGATTTATCCACCTGTCGACTTTGTAGTTGCTGGCTTTCAGATTGGGTCTCAAATCTTTCAGATTGACGTTCTGTTTGTTGATGATGAGGTTATTTCTGTTTCTTGGTTTTCCTTCTGACAGTCTGGCCCCTATGCTGTAGGTCTGCTGAGGTTCACTCCAGGCCCTGCTTGCCTGGGGTTCACCTGCAGCAGCTGCTGAACAGTAAGGGTTATTACCAGTTTTCTACTTCTGCTATCTTTGTCCCAGAAGGATACCCACCTAGTGTCAATCTGATCTCTCTTTTATGAGGTGTCTCTTTGGATATATAGGGGTCAGGGAGCTGCTTGAGGAGATGGTCTCTTCTTTATAGGAGCTCAAATGGTGAGCTGTGAGCTCTGTTGTTGTTCATTCAGAGCTGCTGGGCAGGTACTTTTAGGTCTGCTGCAGCAGAACTAATAAACTGCTTTTTGTTCCCAGGTGCTCTGTCCCAGGGATTTAGGGCTTTATTTATGAGTTTCCGTTATGCTTCCACCTTGTTTTTTTTTTTTTTTCTTCAGACCTGCCCAGCCCAGCAAGGAGGGAGCCTAGTCACTGTTGGCCTATAGAGGCTTTGCTGAGCTGCTGTGGGCTCCACCCCGCTGCCAAGTGAACTTCCCTGCAGTCCTGTTTGTATGGGTGTAGTTAGAACTGCTTTGGTGATGGTGGCCTGCCTCTGCTGAGGTGGAGTCTCTCTGCTGTGGCGGGTTGCCTTGGCAACGGCGGGCTGCCTCAGTATTGGTCAACTACCTCGGTCGTGGTGGGCTGCCTCGGTAATGGCGGATGCCCCTCCCCCACAGAGCTGGACCGTCCCGGGATCAGCTGCACTTGCTGTGAAAGTCTCAATCCAGAGTTTCTGGTTGCTGTTCTTTTGTGGGGGTGGGACCAGCCGAGCCTTATCGCCTGGCTCCCTGCCCCAGAGCCTTTTTAAAGTTTGTGTTCCAGTGGCCTGTTGAAGAGGCGCCGGGGTCTGTTTGTTTTCCCCTGTGGCCACTCACTGTGCTGGCTTAAACAGCGGCACTGAGGTTTGTGGCACTTTTTTTTTTTTTTGCCCTGGAATCTACTGTCCTGGTTCTCTGCTCAGTCCCCTTTTTGAACCGGCGAATGGGTGACTTCCCATGGCTCCAATCGCCAGCCTAAGGGGCACCCAGACCGGTGTATTTTGTACGGAGAACCGCGGCTCCGGGGCGCCGACAAAGCAGCCGCGCGGGGCAGAGCAGCGGCGCTGGCCGGCACAGCCGCACTGACCGAAACAGCCGCGCTGGTGTCCGTGGAGCTCCTCCGCCAGGGAATTTCCTAGTCTGTGGGCAATAAAAACGAGGCGTCCACTCACCCTCTGCACTTTCACTGGGAGCTGCAATCCTGAGCTGTTCCTAAACAGCCATCTTGGATCCTCTCCCCTCTTTTCTTTACGAATTGCCCATTCTCAGGTATTTCTTTGTAGCAACATGAGAACAGACTAATACAGAAAACTGGTATTAAGGAGGGTGTCATTGCTATAAAAATACCTGAAACATGGAAGCATCTTTGGAACCTGACAACAGCAGAAATTCCAAGAGTTTATAAGGCTCAGAAGAAGATAGGAAAATGTGGAAACTTTTGGAATACTTAACGACTTAAATTGTGGCTACCAAAACGTTGATAGTGATAGGGACAGTGAAGGCCAGGTTGATGAGGTCTTACATAGAAATGAGAAACTCTTTGAGAACTGGAACAAAGATTACTTTAATCATGCCTTAGCCAAGAACTTGGCTGCATTGTGCCCCTGCCCTAGGGATCTGTAAAATTTTGAAGTTTCTAAACATTCACTGCCAGGTGTGACCTGGCTGCTTGTAACAGCCTATATTCATATGTATGAGCAAAGAAATGATCTAAAATTGGAACTTACATTTAAAGAGGAAGCAGAGGGAAAAAAAGCTTGGAAAATTTGCAGCCTGACTATGTGGTAGAACAACAACAACAAAAAAGCCCATTTTCAGGGGGGATATTCAAGCAGACTACAGAAATTTGCATAACTAAAAAGAAGGCAAGGGCTAATAGCAAAGACAGTGGAGAAAAGACCTTGAAGACATTTCAGAGACCATCATGGCAGCCCCTCCCATCACAGTTCCAGAGGTGTAGGAAGACTGAATGGTTTCTTTGTGCGCGAGGCCCAGGGCCTTGCTGCCTTGTGCAGCCTCTGGACACTGCTTTTTGCATTCCAGCCACTCCAGCTCTAGCATGACTCAAAGGGCTAAGGTTCAGCTGAGGCTGCTACTCTGGAGGGCAAAGCTGTAGCCTTGGTGACTTCCATGTGGTTTTAAGCCTTCAGTTGTACAAAATGCAAGAGCTGAGGCTTGGGAGCCTGCACCTAGATTTCAGAGAATTTATGGAAAAGCCTGGGTGGCCAAGCAGAAGCCTACTGCAGAAGCAGTGCCCTCATGGAGATCTTCTACTTGAGCAATGTGAAAATATGGGTTTAAAGCCCCCACACAGAGTTCCCACTGAGGCACTGCCTAGTTGGGCTGTGATGAAGAGGGCTATCATCCTGCAGATCCCAGAATGGTAGATCCACTGACAGCTTGCATTGTGTGTCTGGAAAAAACACCGATATTCAATTCCAGATTATGAGAGCAACCCTGGAGGCTGAACCCTGCAAAGCCACAGAGGTGGAGCTACCCAAGGCTTTGGGACTCCACTTCTCACACAAGGGTGTCCTGGATGTTGTACATGGAGATGGAGTCTCCATCTAATGACTTCCCTGTTGGTTTTGAAATTGGATGGGGCTTGTAGCTCCTTTCTTTTGGCCACTTTCTGCCTTTGGGAATGGGAGTATTTACTAAATGCCTATCCCCTCCTTGTATCCTGGATATAACTAACTTGTTTTTGATTTTACAGGTTCTTAGGTGAAAGTGACTTGTCTTATCTCAGATGAGACTTTGGACTTTGGACTTCTGAGTTAATATTTGAGTGAGTTAACACTTTAAGGGACTATTGGGAAGCATGATTGTATTTTGCAATGTAAGAAGGACATGAGATTAGGGAGCCAGAGTGGAATGATATGGTTTGGATCTGTGTCCTCACAAAATCTCCTGTTGAATTGTAATTGTCAATGTTGAAGGTGATCCCTGGTGGGACGTGATTGATTGGATTTTGGGGGTGGATTTCTCATGAATAGTTTAGCACCATCCCCTTGGTTCTATTCTCATGATTGTGAGCAAATGCTGTGAGATCTGATTGTCTAAAAGTGTGTAACACCTCCCCCTTCACTCTCTTGCTCCTGCCTTGTAAGATGTGTTGGCTGCCCCTTTGTCTTCCACCATGATTGTAAGTTTCCTGAAGCCTGCCCAGAAGCTGAACAGATGCAAGCATCATGTTTCCTGTGCAGCCTGTGGAGCTGTAAGCCAATGAAACCTCTTTACTTCATAAATAACTAAGTCTCAGATATTTCTTTATAGCAATGCAAGAATGCATTAATACAACCATTTAAATGAAAATAATAAATTTTGGTATTTTCAGCATATTGAGAAGTAAAGTGTATGATAGCAACAGCAAAGAATCTAAGAAGGGGACATTAGAAGCTTACTCTTATATGACTCCTTTAATATACTTCCCATGGAAGTTAAGAGACTGCTCTTCCTACTCTGAACTACACTTGTCACCTAAGCTTGAAAGCATGACTACCTGTTTTCACTAATTTCAAAAATCCCTTTCTAGATTGTACGTAAAATCTCTTTTGATAACATTTTGATAACATTCAAGCACAGACTAAGAGAACCTACATTATATATAGATGGTTGATCTCACAAATTGCGTTTTCTCTCTCAGGTTGCCCATGCTAACTGCTTTGTTTTTCTTCACCCAACCCTCTCATGTAAATCAACCCTGAAAAATTAATCTGATCACTACTTCACCAAATATATCATGATTATGAATGAATCCCAGGTAAGATGGAGATGGGTATTCTATTACCAAAAAAAAAAAAAGAAAAAGATAAAAGTAAAAATTAATGAAGGAGCTGAATCAACATGGAAGCGATTTTTCGCTATAAAATAGAGAGTTCTTAACCCAGGTTGCAAATTATCGGGTCATTAGATGTACTTTCCTTTATGCTGAAATTTCAGGTAACCTCCAATATTGAAAATATGTTTGTGTCAACTCTTCCTTTTGTCTTCTTGGTATGTTTATCATGGCCTAAGATAAAGGTTGTTTTTGTTTGTTTGTTTGATTCAATTGAAATTAAGTATATCTCTTTGAAATGCCTGGAAGACTAAAATGGAATTACATACCATGAAGGATTTTGAAATGGCTAATATTACTTGTACATTTGATAAGCATTGTGCTGAATAGCATTTCCTCTATAAATTTGTTCACTTGTCTTCTGGTTTCACATTTCACAGAGACTATTGATTCCTTCTGAGCAAAGTATAATAGACCTGTGAACAGTCTGAGATAACTCTCTAGTTTCTTTTGGTATTACAACACTATAACTGAAGAGCTTGTCTTCCACGCATGAATAAATGAAAAGAAAGAATATTATCAGGACTCAATGGAGAGCTTTCTTAACACAAATTTATTCATGATATATAATACTTTAAAAATATCTGCTTTAACTTTTAATATAAATAAAACAGTAAAATGCCTATATTAGGCAAAAGAGGAGTACTTAAAATAACAATATAGCATGGGAAAAGAAATTACAA
Source organism: Sapajus apella (assembly GCF_009761245.1). NCBI lineage: Eukaryota > Metazoa > Chordata > Mammalia > Primates > Cebidae > Sapajus > Sapajus apella. The sequence continues at coordinate 23,272,052 of NW_022436943.1, read as the reverse complement.
TTAAATAAAATAAATAATAAAAGCAATATAGAGTAGACTTTAACAATGCAACTCAGTGAATAATTTGTGGAATGCTTAAGTAACAGGTATTCACATAATACAGAAAATTATGAAGAAGAAAATTAATTGAAAAGGATTACATAAATGAGAATAATCATAGAAATCCAACCTACAAATAATGAGTCTTCTCAACGAATGAAACAGAACTAATATAATAAATGAAATAATAAAATATATTAATTTTTTCAAGTACTAAGACTATTTACTCACAGACTTACTATGATCTGGAAAACTGTACTGAAAGATAATCCATACTTAGATATTACTTGAAAAAAATTGCTTAGCTCACAAAAAGTAAAGGAAAAATAGCTTATATTTAGAAACAAATATGTAACTATAAAGGAAAGGCATTAGAAACATTAAGAAGTTAAAAATGTAAAACCTAAGAAAAATTTCATGAGTCAAACTTCAGAAGAACATAAATAACAATAATAATTGCCTCCAATGCTGTTTGTGGCAAGATGGGTGGGTGAAAGCAAATAGATTATTAGAAAATATAGAAGCAATAGAGAATGTAAAATATAAAGCATTAAGCAGAATAAAGGATCGTTTTGTTTTACTAAAATATTCATCATAGGAAGAAAAGAGGTGTTCTGCATTATTCATGTCAACTGTCATAACAAACCGTTTCAGTGGTTTAACATGATAAACCTCTTTAATACTACACATCAATGCTGGGATGCACGCCAATGTACTAGGTGTTCTTTATTCTGGGAAACCATTTTGTATCATTTAGTCGCTCTGTTATCTTCTAGAGTTTTGTCATCTTCTCCTGAATTTTTAGAATATAGACAATGCACAGTGAAGAGAAAGTGTAAAAAACTGTGAGAGAAATTTTAGAAGTACATCTCAACCTGGCATAGATCATTTCCTTCCACATTTCTTTAGCCAGAGCCTGGTCATCTGGCCTCACCAAAAGCAAGAAAAGATAGGAGATATAGCTCATCGTTGGCTTAGGAAGAAAAGGAGAAAACATACTAGTGAGCACTACAATTACTAAAAGTTTATATGTTAAAAATCACTATAAAAACTAAATATTAAATTTGAGGAAGAATTGTCAGAGAACTGAAAGTAATAAAACATTTAATGTATGGTTATGTTAGAAAAAAGTTAATTTTAATAAATTATAATCAATTAAAATTCTGGAGATAGTAAATGCAGACTGTATTGTCTTCTGAAGTATGTATGGTATGTTTACAAAAATAATCACATATTTTTCGGTGAAGAAAACTTCAATGGAAGAGACTGGATGGGTTATAAGTCGACTTCATAAATTAATTCATTGATTTTATCTAAATTGTTTACTTTGTGACAGGGATTCATAGAACCAATTATGAGTGTAACCACATAGATATGCACTTGAAGGAAGGCTTGGAATATTAGAAATAGCTTTCTATAAAGTGTGATATCTAGAATTGATTGAGAATTCACAGGAATTTAAAAATTTATATAATTACATTTATATCAGAAATTAGGGAAAAATGAAGTGTTGTTAAACAAACACATTGCTGTAGTATATTAGTAATTTGAGGAAAATTGATGTTTTTAAACAATTCTATTTAAAATAAGGTCAGTTTGATTGATATAAAACATCACATTTCTGTATAACAACCTGAGGTTGAGTTCGAGACCAGACTGACCAATATGGTGAAACCCCAACTCTACAAAAAATACAAAAGTTAGCTGGGTGTAGTGGCATGTGCCTGTAGCTACTTGGGAGGCTGAGACAGGAAAATTGCTTGAACCCAGGAGGCAGAGGTTGCAGTGAGCTGAGATTGTGACAAAGCACTCCAGCCTAGGTGACAGAGAGAGATTCTGTCTCAAAAAAAGAAGGAAGAAGAAGAATTAGAATATCACCATTTTGTGACCCAAATTAATTTGTAAATCTAGGCAATTATTGTCACTGAGAGGGAACAGTCAGGAAAAAAGTGCTGAGTGATTATATCTGTAGGCTAGTATCGCCTGGCTGTCTCTCTTTTGTTGATCTTAACAACCACTGATGGCCATTGCTTTCTATTCTTTTTGCTTGCTCCTCCTATTCTCTATATTTTATAATGGAATATTTCAAGAATCTGTGTTTGGATATTCCCTACATAGACTTATCCCAGCTCACAGCTTTAGATGTCACTTATACAATCATGATTTCCAAATTTACATCTTTATGCCAGGTATCTTCTAGCTAATATATCTGTTTATTCAACATCCATATTTAAATGTTTATTTTCAAAATTAACCTATTCACAATTGTTAAGTGTTTAACTATGTCCCCCTTCAAAGGCATCCTCTTGTCCTAATGCCTCAAGAAATATGGTTTTTGTTGCTATAATTAGTTGAGATGAGCTCATGTTGAGTTGTGTTTGCCATTAAAATGATATGACTGGTTTCCTTATAGAGATGTTCGTGTGAAGACATAGACAGGGAGAATGCCATGTGATGATGGAAGCAGAGGTCAGGGTTATGCTGCCACATACCAAGGAATGGCTCAGGCTACCAACAACTGGAAGAGGCAAGGAGGGATCTCACAGAGAGTAAAGAGAGAGCATGGTCCAGCAATACCTTCATGTCAGACTTTTAGCCTCTAGAGCTGTAAGAAAATACATTTCTGTTGTTTTAAGCCACTCAAAGCATGCAACTTTATTAGAGCAGCCCTAGGAAACTAACACAACAATCTATCTCCTGATTTTCCACCTGACCAAATCTGCTCCTCTCTCAGTCTTCTTTTACTTGGTAAATGCCTCCCTTCATTCAGGTGTTTAGAACTAATATCTAGAACTCATCTTTGATTCTTCTGTCTCATAATCTCCATATTTAAACCATCGTGAAATCTGTTGGTTCTACCATTAAAATACATTCAGGGCTGGAGGCGGCCGCTCACGCCTGTAATCCCAGCACATTGGGAGGCTGAGGCTGGCAGTTGATCTGAGTTCAGGAGTTGGAGACCAGCCTGGCCAACATGGTGAAACCCCATCTCTACCAAAAATATTAGCTGGTGTGGTGATGTGCACCGATAATCCCAGCTACCCAAGAGACTCAGACTGAGTCAGGAGAATAGCTGTAACCTGGGAGGCAGAGGCTGCAGTGAGCAGAGATCGCAGAACTACACTCTGGCCTGGGTGACAGAGTAAGACTCCATCTCAAAAAATCAAAAAAAAAAAAAAAAAAAGAAAGAAAGAAAAAGAAAAAGAAAGAAAGAAAAGAAATCCAGAATCTGACCACTTTATAGCAACTTTATTTCCACCACTCAGTTCTAAGTCATTGCCATTGTTCATCTCTATTACTGAAATAGTTTGCTAATTGGTCTACCTCCTTCATCTTTCAAACTCTGCTGTGGATTCTAAATGTATCACCCTGCATAATTGCTTTAGAAAACAGTCTGATCATGTTTCTTATTCTCAATATCTCTCAATATCCTCCAGTGGCTTCCCATATTAGACAGAATTAAAACCAAAGTCCTTAACTTGGTCCAGAAAAATCTCTATGATCTGAGTTTCTATTATTTCCCATCTCCCATCACTTTTCTTTTCATTTTGGTCTCATTTTATACCCACAACTTTATTTCCACACCAACCATATATGTCACAAAGCCTATTTGCTTACTGTTATCTATGCTTAGAGCGTTTTTTCAACAGATAGCGCATGATTCTCTTCATCTCAATCTCTTTAAGTATGCCCTTATCAGTATGGCCATCACTGATCTTCCCAATTAATATTTCAACAACCTCAATTTGTATCTGTCTCTTATGCTTAATTTTTCTTCAATGTATTTATCACCAACTGGCATGCTATAAAATTTACTTATTTATTTATTGTCCATCTTCTCTCACTAAAATGTATACCCTATTAAAACAAATTTTAATTATTTATTCATTGCTGTATCTCAGATCCTAAAAAAAGGTCTAGATTATGATAGGTATGTTATACATACTTACATAAACTAAAGATTACACAGGTTAATGTTAATCACTCTGAGAAAAATTATTTTAGAAAGTCTTACTATGTTTATGGCAAGCATGTGAAATAAAGATTCCATCTATAGATGACACATTTCTTCATTATAGTATATCCATCAAAACCAGTTTTGGGAATTAAAACAGTCTGATTTATGATCTAATTGAAGCTGATAAAACCACATTTTTAAAGTAATATAAGATTCAATTATTTCACTAAAGTATATCCTTCTTTTATATTGTGCTGATTAGTACTGATGCCAGAGTGCTTATCAAAATGTGACTTATAAAAGTAACTAAATTTCCTTTTGCCTAAAATAATCATTAGAAATATGTAATATGTGACATCAACAATAAACTTCACTTTTTTATGCTTTTTCTTCATATAAGTTGCATTGCAACATGGAAACATAAGCGACTATGAGGCATCAACTTCCAGATAATCTATTCCAGAATTTAAAATCTAATATTTCTATTCAGTGAGCTTAACATTTCCGGTTATGTATGTGTATTAAATAATAATATCTGATTACTAACAACTTCACATTCTTATAAAACGTCTTTGAAATGTCAAGTTTTCATGCAGAGTAGATGTCTATTGTATTTTACTGCCAAAATAACATGTTTCAAATAGTAAAACGGCAGGGGAATACTGACTGAGCTATTAATAAAACACACCAGCTTTTAGCTGGCAAAGCAGCCTTCTTTCCATCAAACATGTCTCAGCCTTTAATAAAGAAACTCAAGTGGTGTAGGTGAAAAATTACTTTTCTCACCCGGTCATCTGTCTGTCATGTATTATTCAGGTCACCAATGTTTGTCCTGAACTGTATCATTCTGTAGTTGTGTCAGGTATGAGATATGTTCAGTGTAATTCCATCAGACTTTGTGAAGTTGATTAGAACAGATCACCTTTCGGCATGGGCACAAGTTATCTCAGCAGATTGAGTGAAAAAGACTTATTTATCTTTGCCTTATAATAAAGAAAGAGATGAGCAAATTTATCCATTAACTTGAAAAGAGTCACATATTTGGTGTGAAAACAAACTATAGTCAGTAATTCTATTGAAAATACTATAGTACATGAATGTTTCTTCAGGAGAAAAAAAAATTGAGTCTACATTTAATAGTGTGAAATATTTAAGCAAAGCACACACATTTTATTACAGTCCTTAAAATGGTAAGTGTTTTTCCTGAAACAAATGACAGAATGTAAGAAAAAAATGCCATATATTTGATGATTTCCATTGGCTGTTTTGCAGTATTCTTTTTGCAAAGTAGTTTGTACTTTGGCTTCTTTAGAAAATAATCTAAACATTTAGGCAGTCATTATGCTATTATGTCTTAACTAAACCATAGATGATTTTACTATAGGCATTCTGAACACTTAGCAACTCAAATTAGTCATGATGATATTCGGACTCATAAAAAGATATGTGAGTTTGGTGTAAAAAAAACTTAAGATCTTGTCAGACATTACCTGAGGTCCTTAAGTTGCTCAACTGTCAAATTAACGACAGAGACTAATAGAGAGGAAGCAAGGTGGTATACACTAATCATACAGTTGTGGTCCGTCAAATTTGGATTTTGCTACTTATTAAATTCATGATTTTTGATATCTTTTTAAAAATGAGAATGAAGTAAAAAGATCATATAGTAGTGTATCTAGCACATAGTAATGTTTAACTATTACATCTACTGTTCAAACATTGACACATCCTCAGATGATTTAGCATAGCACAAAGTAGAAATCAGTGTGTGTTATTTTATCTCATGTCTTCCAGTTGTTGATTCTATGAATTCCTGAAATGATTTTTGAAAAATATAGAAGATTAGCGCTAAAGACAAACTAAGATGTTTAGTAGTTTTGCAGCAACAAAATTTGTATTACTGTATAAACAGCAAAAACACATATTGTGAAATCTACTGAGGAATTACTTTATTATTCTTTTTTTACCTATACTTTACCTGGAGTAGCCAAAAGACTCGGATAAACAAAGTCCATTTTTTTTAAGTTGTTTTTCACCTCCTGCTGTCTGGAATGTGTTTTGAAATAGAAAACTTTAGAAACTGCCTTAACTCTTCCTCTATTTCACCGTCGAACATTTTGCTCTAACTCGTTTTGTGTAGAAACAAGAGCAGTGTCTTTCTATCTTTTTCCCAGTTTGTAAACCTATAAGTTTCCTTTTGCTGGGTGCCATAGCTCAAAGCAACAAGTATTTATTAAACTTAAGGGTTGTGGCCAATACTGTGCTGTGCTGTGGAGAATATTTGACAGATATAGCCTTTGTTCTCGCAGAGCCAAACAGGTTTTTGAGCAGGTGAACAGAAAGGCTTACATGTGTAAAGCAGGACAAACACAACACAGGGCAAGTCTAAATTAAGTGTATCTCAAAGAGCAAACTAAACCTCCTAGAAAAGTTTTGAGAAGGGGAAATCTCTGAATAAAAATATCAAATTTTAAATTCTGGAATAGATTATTTGCAAGTTGATGCTTCATTGCGGATATGTTTCCATGTTGCAATATTTAATAGGAGAAGATTAATTTTGTGTAAAATATTTACATTGAAAGAAAGTAATGTAAATAGTATTTACCGTTTTTGTGTGATAGATATACTACTGTATGACACTTTTACTTTATTCTCATTTTTAAAATAGATGTCCAAAATCATGTAATTAACATGTGGCCAAGTCCATATTTGACCACAGATCACAATTGTATGATTATGTATACCACCTTGCTCCCTCTCCATTAGTCTCAGTTGTTAATTTGACAGATGAGGCCCTTAAGGATCCCAAGTCATGTAAGACAAAGGGGCAAAACTAAATTCATGCTCATCTTATTTTACATTCTAAGATCTTGTATTTTTTAATAAAATGTTTGACATTTTAAGTTCTCTAGGTGAATTATTCTTTGGAATCATTTGTTTTAATGGTTTCAAATCTATTGGTGATTTAAACAGGCATCCAAACTATACCTCTTCTATTGTATAGGTGTGAGATTACCTTTAACCCTGGCTGCAGAGGTGGGCTCTGATTGGTCTGACCTAATGCAATCAGGGTAATCTAATTGAAGAGCAGATACATGAGCTAAATTTGTCCAGCTGGAGTGAAACTCAGAACATTTGTGCCATGCTGAAGAGAAAACAAATCAATTGTCACATCATAGACTCAACCAAAGAAGCAGAAGCATTTAGCCTTGTGGCTGATAGCAGTCATCTTTTGCCAAGACGGATATCATCAGCTTCAGGATGCAGAAGATATGGGGGAGAGGAAGAAAGAGAATTTTGAAGAAATTATCCCAAACCTTGCATTACTTCTAGACTTCTCACAAGAATCAACATGTTTATTTCTCTTATTTTTCAATCCAGTTTAGATTAGATGTGCTGTCACATGTTGCCTTAAGTGCTTTTTGAAAATAGATAAGCATACACATTCTTAAAAAAGAAAAAAAATGAAATTACTATAAATTGTGTTTTTCAGACAATTAATTACATTATAGAAGTTAAAGTTCTTTTAAATCTGGACATTTCCTTACTAGAAGGATTTGATATAAAATACATACATTAAAAATATTAATACATCCCAAAATGTTGAGATTAAACATGAATAATATCTGAAAGTAATCACACACAGGAGACTCTATATCACCATCAATAATAAAACTAAGCTACTTAAACTATAAAAGAGAAGCACAAGTAGTCAGTGTGTGTTGATAGTGAAGAAGAAATGTTCAAGAGTCATATATAAGTGTGTTTAAATATCAGTTCAGTAACTTACTTGCTGTGTAACTTCGGTCAGGTCATTTAACATATTTAACCCTCAGCTTCCTCATCTGTAAAATATAAAACAGAAAAGGCCACAGTTATTAGAAAAAGAGATTTAGCATCCATTCCCCTGTTCTAAGAAACACAAGCAGCTACTTACCCTTTACCAATGAAAGCTTTAACCTAAGTTTTGTCTCCCTTTGTTCTAGATAAAAATTGAGATAAGAAATCAAAGGCCAGTGTGGTGGCTTGTGCCTGCAATCCTAGCACTTTGGAAGCCCAAGTGGAAATTATTGCTTGAGTCCAGAGGTTTGAGACTAGCCTGAGCAACATATCAGGACCCCATCTCTAGAAAAAATTTAAAAACTAGCTGGGTGTGATGGCACATGCCTATAGTCCAAGCTACTTAGGAAGCTGAGGCAGGAGGGTCTCATGAGCCCAGGAGGCTGAGGTTTCAGTGAGCCATGATCACGTCACTGCACTACACCCTGGACAACAGAGCAAAACTCTATCTAAAAAAAAAAAATAATAAGTAATCATTTTATTGGCTTTGCTTTCTGGCAACATGTAATTCAGAATTGGCCCCAGCTTCCTTAACGTTGCCCTAGAATCCACCAGCACTATCCCAAATCCTATAAGCCTCATCCAGATCCCTTTACTGAGATGTCTCACCATTTCTTCAGAATGTTTTTTCTTTTGCTAAATAAATTGACTTTTAAACTACATATTTGCTCCTGGTGGTCTCTGGTTAGTGAGCTTTAATAAGTAATAGGATTGATTTATTCAATTAATCATTCAACTGTATTTTACAAATATTCAAATCTTAATTTGAGCTTAATTTTATTTTAATTTTTCTAACAGACTTCATTTTGAAAAAAAGTCAAACCTACATAAAACTTGAAATAATAATTCAATGAACACCTATATACTCCTTACCTGGATTCAATTCTAAATATTGAGCTATGTTGACAATATTAACTAAGCACCTACTAAATCCTAATTTAGGCCAGGTGCAGTGGTTCATGCCTGAAATCTCATCAGTTTGGGGTGCCGAAGTGGGTGGATCACTTGAGATCAGGAGTTTGAGACCAGCCTGGCTGACATGCTGAAACCGCTTCTCTACTAAAAATACAAAAATTAGCTGGGTGCGGTCGTGCACACCTGTAGTCCCAGCTACTCAGGAGGATGAAACATGAGAATCCTTTGAACTCAGAAAGCAGAGGTTGCAGTGAGCCAAGATTACGTTGCTGCATTCCAGCCAGGGTGAAAGAGCAAGAGTCCATCTCAAAAAATAAAAAATTAAATCCTGATTTCACTAATTATATTTGATAAATTAAGCAATCCTTCAGTTTTTAAAATTTTCTATTAACTTGCCCTCCTTTTCACAGAATTTATATGGGTATTCTTTCATATCTCTTTCCACACTTTGTTGCTGTTTTTGCAAGACACAAGTTTCTCTACTTATCTGTTCCATGGAAGAGTTTATTAAGAATTCATCTTAACCTGTCTTTTTCTGGCTCCATAATCTTTCTCTATAATCTTATTCTTATTCATAGTTCCAATTAGCATATATAATTAGCAAAATTCCATTATTTTTATCTCCTATTTTCTGATCTCCAGAGCTGTATACATAACTTCTTGCCTTACCTTATCTTCTTTTGTTTGTTTTGAGACAAGGTCTCACTCTGTCACCGAGGCTGGAGTGCAGTGATGAAATCATTGCTCACTGCAACCTAGACCTCCAGGGCTCAAGTGATCCTCCTGCCTCAGCCTCCTGAGTAGCTAGGACTACAGTCTCATGCCACCACAGCCAACTGATTTTTTTTTTTTTTTTTTTGGAGAAAGGAGGTCTTGCTATGTTGGCCAGGCTGACTGACCTTATCTTTTAGAGCTATAAACAACAACTCCAACTCAATAATTATAAAACTGAACCCATCCAATCCTGGTCCTTTGTCCTTATTGTCTGTCACAGGGACTGGCATGATCATGTTTTGCTTAAAAAAGCATGACATCTACAAACCATTTTGACACCTTTTAAAATGATATTTCCACATGTAATTCTGGTAGATTCTCCTCAATCCCTAAATACCACTGGTTGTCTATCAACATGCTCCTTGTCTTAGCTGCCATCATATTTCATATGGAATGACGGCAATAGGCTCCTAATTGGTCTACAGGTTTTCTCTTTATCTCTCCAATACATTTTCTAAAATGAAAAAGGAATAAACTTAAGGATAAAAGTAAAAATAAAAAGCCTGATCATTTCACAACCCTTTGCTTGGTCAGATTTCATCAGTGTCTTCTCATACTTGGCATAATAAAGATGATACCCCTTAACAGGGTTTATAAGGTTCTAATCATCCTCAGACGGAATTACCCCCTTCTATCCCATTCTCTGCACCCTCACCTTTTTAGATCTCTTTGCGTCCCATGCTTCCACCTATTTCTTTGCATACTTCACCACCTTCAAAAGGCAAAATGAGTGACCTTTTACTCATTTTTTATATTCCATGACAACTGTTACTTCCAGACTGCCTGTCTGTAACAAATCACCCTATTTTATTCTTTTGAGATGTATTTCATCTCTGTATCATTTATCACAATTGATCTTTATATCAGTAAGGAATGCATTCACCTGCAGATACAAACCAAATAAAGCAACCAAGAGAACAGGTATGTATTTGTCTCCTATCATGAGTCTGGAGCAGGGTCTTTCTGACCTCTCACTCTACTGTCTGGAGGCTGTAGAGGCCTTTATTCTCTCACTGTGTCACTGCTAAGCCTCGTGGTGCTTGCTCTTCCCCCAAGTTTCACATTTACATTCCAGGCAGAGGAAGTGCAAGTAGGAAGCTTCATACCAGCAGTGTTCCTTTCTTTACATCAGAAAAGCAAAGGCTTTCCCAGAAATCCCTAGCAGATTCCTTCCCTCTTTGATTTAATTGGTCAGAACTCTGTTACAATTCTACCACTTACTGCCATGAACGCTGAAATGCACCAAAGGAAGAAGGAGTGAGAACTGACTCAAAAGAGCTGACTTACAGCATAGTCTTGCAGGTTTATATTATTTATGGGGTTATTTAATTTATCTTTGCCTATGCTAGTAAATTAGATCTTAAGCTCCTTTAGTGCAGGAACCACATTTGTTTTGCTAATAGTAGGCAACCCATAAATACAAGTAAAATAAATAAATAAATAAATAAGTACACTGCTATTTCTAAATAGTTTTAGTAAAAAATGCCAGCCAGATGCAGTTGCTTACACCTCTGATTCCTGCACTTTAGGAGGCCAAGGCAGGTGGATCTACTGATGTCAGGAATTCGATTCCAGCCTGACCAACATGGTGAAACCCTGTCTCCACTAAAAATACAAAAAGTTAGCTGGGCGTGGTGGTGGGCACCTTTAATCCCAGCTACCCAGGAGGCGGAGGTTGCAGTGAGCCAAGATTGCACCATTGCACTCCATCCCGGGCAACAAAAGAGAGACTCTGTCTCAAATAAATAAATAAATAAATAAATAAATAAATGCCTTATGCTCATCAGAAAAGGAATGCCTACGTAGTTTCTTGTATTTCTTCTAAGGTCTCATACTTTCAAACCTTTTTTCCAAACATGTAAGGGGCTGATAAAACTCGAGCTCTTTTAGCCCAAATTCTCGGTTGCATGTGTCTCTTGCATATGTGAGTGCAGCATAATAACAATTTAGTTACAACTTCACAGAAAAATATCTGTTTTGATAGCAGAAGAAGCTTTAGAATTTGGTACTGGACCAATGTAGGCAAGTAATGTGTCGTCAGAAAGTACATGTTTACATAAGTTCCTGAAAAGGCAAAATTAATTTTATTTAGTGGCATGTGCATAAGAAAAAAAGAAATGAGTCATAAACTGATCTTTGGTTTAAATATTTTCTAGTAGTGACTCCAAGGGACGTAACGTAGGAAATCATAATTGCTCTTTATAACACATAGCTACACTATATAAGGACTTTCCTGAATTAAACCTCAATTTATAAATCTAACATGAAATTAAAATATATGAATATAATGGAATGGAATGCAGGGAATGCAGGAATTAAAAATGAACACACATGCACTGATATACAATTATGCTTGATGTAAAATGATATGAAAATTTCAAAAGAAATTGAATAATAGTGGGTAAAAATTATTGGCCATAGTATATTTAACTAAAATATAATAAAAATACTATGTTTTTAGTCAAGTGACAATTTACCAACATGATGACATCTAAATGAGGAATTCATGAATGGTAGATCTTAAAGTTTTTTTGTGAGTCTTGTATTTGTATTGACTGTACCTGGATGACAGCTATTTTCATTATTCATTTTAATATTTTCGTTCCATTTACATACATAATTTCAAACCTAATATACTTTTATGACTTATTTAATTGCTATGCTCTAAACGTATTTCACGTGTTCACAATAATAATATGTTTATCCCACTTTGGGAGGCCCAGGGGGGCGGATCACGAGGTCAAGAGATCGAGACCATCCTGGCCATGGTGAAACCCCGTCTCTACTAAAAATACAAAAATTAGCCAGGTGTGGTGGCATTCACCTGTGGTCTCACCTACTCAGGAGGCTGAGGCAGAAGAATCGCTTTAACCCAGGAGGTGGAGGTTGCAGTGAGCCAAGACTGTGCCACTGCACTCCAGCCTGGCAACAGAGCAAGACTCTGTCTCAAAAAAAAGAAAAAAAAAAAAAAAGAATATGTTTATTTTTATAAGTGATGCAAAGGTTTTAAAAGACGTTTTTACGTTGGGTATTAAAAAAACATAAAAATATTTATCTGCATAATGTTTTTTTCATAAAATATAAACAATTTAAAGAAAATTTTGGAATTATATAGCAAGCAATAAATTAAATATTAAGAAAAGAAACACTGGTGGTTGCAGTTGCTCATGCCTGTAATCCTAGCACTTCGGGGGGCCAAGGCACGTGGATCACTTGAGGTCAGGAGTTCAAGACCAGCCTGGCCAACAGGGCGAAACTTCATCTCTACTAAAAATACAAAAATTAGCTGGGCGTGGTGACGTGTGCTTGTAATCCCAGCTACTCAGGAGGCTGAGGCAGGAGAATTGCTTACACCCAGGAGGCGAAGCTTGCAGGGAGCCAAAATTGAGCCACTGCACTCCAGCCTTGGTGCACAGAGTGAGACCCCATCTCAAAAAAAAGAAGGAAAAGAAACAAAAATCAACTAAATAAGAGAACTAAGATTATTTTGCATCAAATATAAAAACATTTATGAAATTGAATAGGAAAAGTTAGCCTAAAATAATACACAAGACTTATTTTTTATAACAGTTTCATTAATATATAAGCATACTATAAAATTCACTTTTTTAAAGTCTACAACAAGGCGGTTTTAATATATTCACAGGATTGTGCAAGTGTCACCACTTTCAAAGTTTCGAACATATTTATTATCCCAGCAATGAATTCTATAACCTCTAGCAGTCGACTACTCCTTATGTGCTCCATTTCCCGTGCTCTAGCAACCCTTCATCTCTTTTCTATCTCTATGAATTTGCCAATTCTGAATGCTTTATATAAATAGTATCACATAATATATGGCCTTTTCTAGCTTATTTCACTTAGCATAATGCTTTCAGTTTATTCTTATTACAGCATGTTATCAAAACTATATTCCCTCCATGTGGCTTAATAGTTTATTTTGTAAATATATCATATTTTATCTATTGATGGTTGATGGATAGTTTGGCTGGATAATCCTAACTGACCTATATTCAGCTTTGCTAATTTTTTCTTTTGCTTGCTTAAATCTATCACTGGGCCCCTATACTCAATTTTTGCATTGCATTTTTTTTTACTTTAAAACTCCAGAATGTCTGTTTGATTCTTTACAATTTCTATCTCTATCAACAGTCTCCATTTGATGAAACATCATTATCATATTTTCCTTTAATTCATTAGACATAGTTTCTTGTAGTTCTTTGAACATATTTATAACAGCTGGTTTAAAGTCTTTGTTTGGTAAGTCTAATATTTGGCCTTTCTCAGGAATGGCTTATATTACCAGCTTTTCCTTCCTACATATGGGCCCAGTTTTTTTTCAAGCTTTTATTGAGGTGCTTCGTGTGTTTCTATATTGGAGCTTGCTTTCAACATTGTAGAAACCAGTTTATAACTCTGCTTGCACACAGACTTGAGGCAAGCCATACCTGAAGAACATGTTTTTCTCAGGTCCTTCCTGGATAAGTACATAGCCCTGTGCATGCATGTGGCCATCTAGATTCCCAGGAATATTTCAGAGCTATGCTAACTAAAGAATCTTAAATTGTATAAAAAATAGCAAAAGTCATATAATATATAATATACAAAATCATGAATTCTAAATGAAATTGCTATGCAAAAGAGAGAGATTTCAAGAAAAAAAGCCCAAGAAATACCAAGGAACTAAAAGAAAACTTAGACGGACAATAAAAAATGTGAGAGAAAATGGAATTCAAGGGGAAAGGGTATTAATAGAATAAGACTATATTGTATGATAAAAACATAATTTATAATTGATATCTAATATATATGAGTCAAGTAACAGAGAATTAAAATTTGTTTAAAAAATTAGAACTCAAAAATTTATTGGTAAAAAAATTTATATTCTTTTGGTAGGCTTTTAAAAAATGTATTTTTCTCATTTTTTGCCAAAATAGGTATAAAAATATAAGCATATAGAAAAATGGTGTTAAATTGCATTTTATAAGTGAATATCAAGATCAAAACAAACACAAACACCCTAGGATGTTATATTTTCCAGAAATGATTCCTCAAAGCTTAATATTATTATGTTTTATAGTATTTGCTCTACTAATAAAGAATAAAAAAATGCTGATAGAAATTTTAAGTAGTGTGGGTTTCTGGCTTGATTTAATACACTTATTTTTAGCCTTGTGTCATGTAAAGAAAGAATTAATAATATCCCCTGAGACTCTAGACCAATTTGTATTATAGATCACAAAGAGAAACTCTATGTTTCAAGCTCAAAAAAACGACCAATTTTTTGGTCAAATTTCTGATTTTAGAAAAGAGCTAAAATTAATAACAAATAATTTACCCTAGGTGTTTTAAAATACTGTTAAATAAATGTTTGGATCAAGGAAAAATTGAGATTTTCATTTATAAAATATGTAGGTGAAAAATTCAGGATGTAAAAGAGTATGGAAATTTTTTATTTTTGAGTGGTTGGGAGACTCATAGTTTTAAATATTCTTAATATTAGGAGAGAAATATAAAAATTAACTTTGAAGTAATTCAGAAAAAGAAAGGTAAAAATTTGGCTACAAAAAATGAGAATAATAAAATTATTTAGAGAATTTAAGTGATTAAGAAGTAGTAAAATGGATAAACAAATTTAAACTGTTAAAATGACAAAAAATTGAACAAGGTACTAGAAAATGAATGATGAAAAATAAGATAAGTTTAGGTACAATATTAGCTAAAATACTACAGTATCTTGGGGTGACACTTTTCTGGTGGAAAACCCATGGCCAATTGTTCCTTTGTCTGAGTTTGGCTCAGCCTCACTGGGCTCATTCCACCCACTTGGCCTGGCAGGCTGTGCTCAGCTCACGCTACTGGCTTGGATCCCATGCCCGCCAGGGAGACTAGAGTCAGGGGTGGAGTGACAAGGGTTGTGTGTGACAGCGTGGAGTCGGGCAACTGTGCCTTCAGACACGTCGGCTGCTGCCACAGGAGAGGCAGCTCTGGGTACTGGTATTGGTGCCACTTCTCTGTGAGGCTGCAGCTGGACCAGGTACACCACAAGCAGTTTCCTGGCTGGCACCGGGGAACACAGTGGTGCTCGGAAGCTTGGAGACCCCAGGAATCACAGGGTCCCAACAAGGGAGTCACAGCTCTGGCTTGGAGACCTCCCAGGTCTGGGCTCCCTGAAGGGCTCTAGCTCTTCTCTCCTCTTTGCCCACAATGTGGTGAGCAAGGGGCATGTTTCAGCCCTGTTTGTGTTTCAGCAGCTCTTTTAGCCTCACCTTTCAGCAGATCCTACGATCATGTCCTGTGACCAGGAAGAATGAGGTACACAGAAAAGGGAGTGGTGAGCAAGACTAAGTGGAACTTTATTGAGCAACAGAACAGCTCAGAGAAGATCCGCAGTGGGCAACTCCTCTCTGTGGCCAAAGTGTCCCAATGAGAGTTCAGTTCCAAGAAGGGAGAGTAGATCCTCTCTGCAGGCAGATTGTCTCAACAAGTATTCAGTTCTCAGCAGAGAGGGTAGTTCCTCTTTGCTGCTGGTCATCCCCTTATCTGCAGCTCTTGGCAGAGAGGGGGCCCTAGAGTGGGTGGCTCCTCTCTGCAGGCAGATCATCTTGTTGTCTGCAACTCTTGGCAGAGAGGGAAGCTCCTCTCTGCAGCTGGTCATCCTGTCCTCTCTGTCTTTTGCTCTGCTCTGGGTGAGCCCTAGGCCTCAGAAGGGAGGAAGTACAGCCCGATTGGTCCATGAGTAGCTGTGGGCTGGCCCGGAAAAGTCACCAAAGGTCACTAATCTGGTCAGTGGGACTGGCATCCTAGCCCCCTGCTTTCCGGCCATCCCTGGCCTGAAGGTGGGGCCTCACCAAGGACTCGCTCTCTTCCTCTCAGGAGCCTGTCTGTCTCCCATTGACATTCATGGCGTCCAGGCTGTTTGTGCCAAAGGGCACCTGCAGGCCATCACCAGGCTGCCCTCAGCACCCCCTTAGCTTCTCCCTGCCATGTTCATTGGAGCTCAAAGTCCAGAGGGTGCTAAGGCATCAGGGGGCTGGCTTGTCAGCACTGCCCCAAGTGTGTGCATACCTGGCTAGGCCTTGACAGTGCCTGGCTTGGTCCAACTTTGCTCTGAGATCAGAGCAGGTGCCAATAGCAGGGAGAAACCAGGTAGTGAGAACAGGTATTTCTGAACCTGTGAGGGCAATGGGGACCTTCCCAGGCCCCCAAGAGTGCAGAAATGCTTGGGTCTCCAGCCATACCTGCAGGGTAGCAGATAAAAGACTTCCTGCTCTATGGAGCCAGAGGCCTATGTCTGCAACCACAACTTGTGTGGCTGCAGCTGTACCCAGAGAGCACCCACCTCACCAACTCAGTAGAGATGGGGCTTCCACTTGTCCCCAGCTCCACAGAGTGTGCAGTCCTGGCCATACCTCCCTGCTGCAGCCAGAGTGATGGCAGTGGCTGCTTCAGACACACACAGCTGTTGCCATCAATAACAGAGTATGTGTAGTCAGAAGCAGAAAAATATTTTGAAATTAAAGTATACTGGCTGGGGGCAGTGGCTCACACCTGTAATCCCATCACTTTGGAAGGCCAAGGTGGGCAGATCACCTGAGGTCAGGAGTTTGATACCAGCCTGATCAATATGGTGAAACCCCATCTCTACCAAAAATACAAAAATTAGCCAGGCATGGTGGTGCAAGCCTGTGGTCCCAGCTACTTGTGAGGCTGAGGCAAGAGAATTGCTAGAACAAGGCAGGTGGAGGTTGCAGTGAGCTGAGATCACACCACTTCACTCTAACCTGGGCAACAGAGTGAGACTCCGCCCCCCCAAAAAAAGAAAAAATAAATAAAATATACTACTTATAACGCTTTATAATGTTAAACATAGCACTGTTTTTGAGTTTCACAACGACTCACATGGTAACTACTAACTTCCCCGTTTTCCTGTTTTACAGATGAAAACAACTGGCAATTAAAGAAGTTTAGTTACTTGCCCAAGGTTACACAGTAAATACATACAGAGAGAGACACTTAATTCAGTCAATCTGACTGTATGGTCTCAACTAATAAATAATAAGTCATTATTATCATAATAGTACCTAATATTTATTGAGAACTTATTATGTATCAGGAACTATGACAGATACATTGACTACATTGCCTGGTATAATCCTCACAAACACTTCAAAAATTTCCTCAAATTGATCTCTGAAATTAATGTATTTCAAAAGAAAAAAATTAAATAATTTTTGCATTTGGTAAACCTGGAAAAATATACACAATCTTTATTTAAAATAACAAACAAGAAACCAAAACAATTTATTTTAAAATTATAAATATCAAAGTATATATTAGCTACTATATTATAATGAAAACATTATAAGCCTATAGAGTCAAATTGATGGTGTCAAGGGAAAATAAATCCAGAAATTAATAGTAAGGCAGGACTATTGCTTGAACCTGGGAGACGGAGGTTGCAGTGAGCTGAGATCACGCCACTGCACTCCAGCCTGGCGCCTGGTGACACAGCGAGACTCCGTCTCAAAAAACAAACAAAACAAAACAAAAAACATAGCCTCAGGTAGGACATAAACAGCATAAATAATTTGAAATAAAAATAAATCCTTTATTACACAGTTTTGGTAAATGAGCAAAGGAAAAAATGAAAACAGATGTAATCATTCTACTTTCAAAATATAAAACAAACATCCTTTTATATCAAGGCTTATCTTTTTTTTTATGTAAAGATCTTGATGGTAAATACATTAGACTGCATACCATGCCAACTCTGCTCCAGCTGCTTATCTGTGCCATTGCAAAACTGCCACAGACAATATGCTAATGGATGGGAGTGTCTTTATTGTAATAAAACTTTATTCACAAAAACAATCATAGTCAAGATTCGACTCATAGTTTGAGAGTCTCTGATTGATGCCAATGAGAAACCACTGTTCAATTAGTAAATTAGTAATAATAAGGAAACTAAAAGTGAAAAGTTTTATTTGCTGTAAAGGATTTTTTTTTTGTTTTTATTTTTTTTTTGCTTCTGTCTTGTATTTTATTTATTTCTTTTATTGTCTCAAAGGTTTAATACTTTTTTGATTCTCTCAGATGTTTTATTTTTTATAAAAAAATTTTAATTTATTTTTTCTGTAAAAATAAATTGGTGCTCCTGGGGAGTGCATACATTATAAAAGAGACTAAAACTTTCTACATTTGTATTATCTTTGACCGAATCTAATTTAAATTCTCAGATTTTATTCTAAGAAAATAATTAACATCATTCTGTATCTAAATCTTATTTACATTGTTTGTTATTTGTTTTTGGATTCTGCATTTGGAAAAATGCAAGAGGAAAGAATGAAAATGAAAGAGAATTTTTAAAAAATACTTTCAAAAATGCTTATGTTTACCTGACATTCCTCAATCCTATTACACTCACAGGAAAAAAAAGTGTTAAACATTTATGTCTTCAGCTTAAAATTGTCTACGTACTAGAAATTAATACAGATAACTCTGATTTTATTTTTGTTTTTTTGTTTACTTCAATTAAGCAAATTCACTTTCTCTATGATTTATTCCATTTTAATTTCTTGACCTTATTGCATTGTAAAATGGTTGGCCAGTTTTTTCATGCTTCGTTTATACACACAAAAGACTATGAACAATCAAAACAAAAAAATTAGGTAAAATGTGGTATCTTATAATTTTTAAGGCACAGTTTTTTGATGTTTTGCTTTGTTAATAATGTCAACTCTACAAAATGCACTAAATTTTTGTCATTCTAAATAGTATTCTGATGACCTATATGT
Source organism: Sapajus apella (assembly GCF_009761245.1). Taxonomy (NCBI): domain Eukaryota; kingdom Metazoa; phylum Chordata; class Mammalia; order Primates; family Cebidae; genus Sapajus; species Sapajus apella. The sequence continues at coordinate 23,252,729 of NW_022436943.1, read as the reverse complement.
GTTAACAGTTGACACAAAATCCACATGAAAAACAAATAGAATACTAGGTGAATCAATTTCACATGTGTGGATTTCATCTGCTACTTCCTAATAGGCAAGGTTGTTCAAGCTCAAGAAAGCCCGTTTCTTACTCCTTCACAGGAAAATGAGAAGGACTGATTCTCTTTAGAATTCTTCTGAATTCAGAATCATATTAGGTTAACAGGGTTACCATTTCCAGGCCAACTGTCAGTCTCGGGCATCTGAAACTTCAGGCACCTAGGGTCAACTGTAACTTATTAAGCCATTCTTACAGTCTATGAGGGTAGTTGCTTTAGTTAGAGCTCCTTCAAATCTTTCTGGTATTCTACTTTCTTTTTTTTTTTTTTTCTTAATGTTTCTCTACATTCTCTCTTGATACCACTGTCTTATAACAGCATGCATTGCTGTAACTATGATTAGACATCGCCTTGTCTTCCTGATGCCAACCAACTGACTTCCAAATAGCAAAGGGAGATCTAGAAAGTAACCCCTTCTACAGTCTCATCATTTCTAAAGGTGTTCTAAGTTCTGTCTTAAGCCAAATGTCACAATAATAGGTCCAAATTAGGTATCAAGAACACTAATGAAAAATAGCTCATGTTCAACCAAATCTTGAGGTTAAAAAAAAAAGGCATATAACGTTTTTCTTTTTAAGTAGGGAATAAGGGAGGAGCTGTAAAAAGAAATAGGAATTAAAGGTATTTTGCAGACTTTTTATGAGCACGGTTAAGCATCAAGTAATAGGTCCTAAAGTGCATAGATTAACAAATCTTTATCTTAAATGACTAAGATAATTATACCGTAAATGTTAAGTTTAGCATTCCTAGAAGCTGGCATACACTAGGTTTAGAATTACATTTATTTAAATTTTTGCATGGATTTAAAAAAATATATAATATCTGTGGTTACAGTTATATAGTCAGAAAAGTTTTTTTTCTGATAAAAACTTGTTTCTTTACTGGCTTTCTGGGCCTAATGTGGTCACCTAGAAGGCTTATTTCTTCTACTCCATGAACACATGAGTAAATTGAAGAATGACACTGTAGAGCTTTGACACCCTCTCAAGCAGCCCCTGCTGATATGAATTATGAGGGCCATTATGTGAGAGCTCTGAGGTGAGAGTGAGAAACCGTAAGCATTTGATATTTAGTGAAATGTTTAGAAGTTTGGATGCCAGTTCTAACTTATTAAAGTTTTTAAATTTTTTCAAGATTATTTCTAGGATTAAAATTTTTAATAAAAATGATCTACTTAGGTTATCTCTGCTTTTGTCTTTGCCCTTTTAAAGTGAATCTAAAAATGAGGATATGTTTTATGAGAAGAGAGAAATTTTCAAGTAAAATTTAGTATTCATAGATAGATTAGGTAAACTAAAACTCAAAAACATAGCTTTGTTTTGATAGTTCTTTCTCTTCTCAGTAATTTTAAAAGATTCAAGCTGATTTAACGAATAGCTTATTTACATATATATCGAATTAGTAATATGAGCAAAAATTAACACACAAAAAAACCCATTGACTAAAGAAGTGATGTTGATAATTAAAATGAAATCTTGTAAATATTTGACTAATAAAAAACATTAGCCAGAGCAGACTAGAATTATGCAGTTTTAGTTTATCAACATTACTTCCATAGTAATGTTGAAAATTGGATTCTAGTATTGTCAAAATTAAATATCTCTTGAATTACTTAAATATGCGTCAGTAATTGGTCTACATATTTTGAATTATTTCCACCATTTCTATGATGTAGAAACCACCTCCACTGCATGTATTCTTTCTGAGAGCGATTTTTCCCCAAGAATTTTATATTAAAGGTCATTTTTAAACATATTGTTATACTTTAAAAAGTTATTAGTAGCTAACTAGAGCCTCAAATGTTAGAAGTACCTCTTTATTTAATCTTAAGATAGGGTAAGAGCCTTGACTAAAAAATTTGGTGAGTGGATTCCCAAGATATGTCCATTGGAAGACCTAAAGGACCAATTGAATGTAAGGACATAACAAAGTTGGTGTAGTAAAGAACATCTGAATTATCTGACTTAGGCAACCAGTGAAGGATGAAGCAATTTTGTGTGGAAAGACATTCAGGAGGATGAACAAGCCTTAGAAGAAAGATAACAAGTTTTGTTTTGGATATGGATTTGAAACACTGAAAAATCCTCTAAGTAGAGATATCCAGAGTATGAAAGGACATTTGAAAGGAAAGATCATATGGCAGCAAATATTAAAGCCATCCATAGATTTGGGATTCTAAAATCAGCAAGCAATAATACAGTGTCTAGACTGTGCCAGTTCCTGAAATAACACAGGTCTTTGCTGAAACCATAGAAATGTAAAAACTCCCGAGAAAGATCATTAAGTGGGAAGATAATTATTCTGAGGACGGAACCCTAATGGTAATGGAAGATATAGATAAAAGAGTGAGAGAAGAGACCTGAGTTGTGAAAACACTAGGAAAAAAAAAAACAGTCTGGACGTAGGTTCCACCAAACATATTCTCCTTAAGGACAGGAGCAACACATATCATATTGTATTCTGGGAATCAGGCACTTTTAAGGGATTTCAAAACATAAAGGGAGGTGTGAATTAGTGAATCAAAAAAATCAAGATTCTTGTTATTTAAAAGTGTCTAATACTATTCATAGTTGAATATCTTTATGCCATATAAGAGGGCATTGGAAAAAAGAATAGGCAAGAGTTGCACTTGGCTAATGGCAACAGAAGACAGATTGCAAAATTATGTATTAGTTATTAAATTTACTGTACTGTTTGTGAATTAAAAAATAAAAGAAATCTCAGTTGCTTTTATCTACTATTAACCAAGATACACACAATGTTACAGATCTTTAGTGCACACAATGTACTGCTACCACTTAAAGTAATTACAAAATAGTGATTTCTATTTCAGGTTTAAGAGAATATTTTATGGATAGAAATAAGAAAGACCCTATGAGTTTCAGGCATTTTCTCACTAACTTTTTTCCATGGCAGTCTTCTCGAACTGATGCGGGGCTGTTACCTGGACCCCTCTTCAAACCAAGCATTTCATGGAAGCGAAGATAAATCCACTTCTCCTGAATGCAATTATCTGCATTGTCTGTGTATATCAGACTGAGTGAGATATTGAGGCATGGTAGGAAAATGAATGAATATGGAGACAAAGAATTTACATCCTAGCACTAGGGCCTTTGGGCAGGAAAATTCATTTTATTTTCAATTTTCTTATCTACATAAAGAGAGGATTGGACTAGACTACTCTAAATTGTCTATAAACTTCTATATTCTAGGATTCTGTAGGGAAAAAGTCAATCATTTCTTACTGCTGATGGCTTGACCTTCCTTAATCCATGGCTATGTACACAGTACCCAGTTCTTAGAAATAAAAATGTGTGGGAACCATAATTTGCATAAATAATATGGACATATTTGTTGATTATTTATTTGAATGCTAATTTTTCTAACTCTATAAAAAGTTTGGTAACAATGTTTAGGATTTTTTGAGAAGTCAAAGCATTCTTAAGGATTCAATATATTTTCTTGATATTTTACAAGGATGTGTACTTATTTGTCTTAAAATGGATGAATCATCAACCATATTGACATTTCTCTATTTTTTCATCTGCCTGATTATGGAGTGGGGAGAGGGAAAATGTGAAGAAACACCCAGGGAGAGAGCTAACTTCAATTGTCTTCTTTCAGTTTCGTGACTTTTGATCCTATTAACCATTTTCTCTATATATTTTTTGTTAATTTTTCCTTAAAAATTTTATCCTTTTTGACCTTTGAGATCATGGGGGGGTGCAACTACCGTAACAGTGCTTTGATAACCTTAAACCATAATGCCACCTCACTGAATATCTCACTGGAAATAACGTATGTTGGTATAGGAAGAATAAAAATCTTCTTAAATGGGATACATTGCTTTTTTGCTAATTCTCTTGGTCTTTTAAAGATTAACATTAAGGTGAGGAAATGTTTAAAGTGAGAACACGGAACAGGTTTCATTGTAATTAGTTTTTATATTCAGATTAATTCATGGGTTCATTGTTAACTACTGAAATGCCCAGACTAGATAAGGTAATCCATCCCTCAGGGAAAAGAATTAATTCAAAGTGTCATGGATATGAACACAGAACGCACATGGAAGAAAATATTCAATGTGATGGGGGAAGGGTAGGAGAAAGGAGAGGATTTATCTTTGTAGTATTTTAGTTTAATCTTGAAATATCTTTACATTTCTTTATCTACATATTTGTGAGACTATTGTTTCTGTTGTTGCTTATTTTAAAATGATTTGTTCTTTAGCCATTTTAATCAAATGTAAATCACAAGGGAGAACCTAGAAATATCTTTATATTTCTGTCTATATATTTAGGAGGTCTTTTTAAATCATCTGCTCTTTATCCATTTTGATCAAATGTAAAACAGATGGGAGGTAAACATCTTGTGATAGGAGGATTGAGAGAGACAATAAGTGTTTACACTGTTTTAATCTTGAAATACTCTTACATTTTTACACATATATTTGAGAGGTTATTACTTTTAATTACCATTTTTTAGCCATTTGATGAAATATAAAACAATATTTTTATGATTTGTATTTTTATTGAGCCAGAATTAATTAAAAAGCAATTCCATTCCTTTGAGATATAGAATGTATTTTTATAGCACACCCCTGGGGCAAAATAATGTGTGTCTACCAGAGACAATTTGAGAGGTGCTTAGAAAGATGTTCATCCTCACAATCTATTATTTCTTTTCAAACAACCATCTTTTCACCACATATATCCTGACAGCCTAATGAGTATGAAATTTTCCCTGCTTTATTTTTTCTGTGTGATATAAAGAACGAATGACTTCTTTACCAAGACTGATGTCTGATTGAGAAGTCACTGCCCAAGCTCTTATTTGGATGAGGGTTTGAAAAAATTGAGCTTGTTTGTTTTACCACTTCTGCATCTTCCACTCGTGTTGACTTTGAGATTTGCGGCATTTGTTCTCAGCATGGTTTCAGAATCTTTCACAGAGCCGCTCAGAGATGTCTAGTACCACAAAGAAATCACTAGCTCTTTTGAACAAAGTATTTGAGTCTCTGAGGGTAAAAATTGAGCTCACATTTCTTGACGATAACCTTTAACTCCCTTCAGTACTGGTAGAAGCAGTGAAAATACTACTTAGAACAGTATAAAATGACTGCAAATATTAGGAAATATATATTTTTCCTCTTGGTTCATGATATATTTTAAAATTTTTATTCCTAGTGTGTATTTTTAACTAACATATACTCCCTTTGGAGATTCATGTGTATCTGTATTTGAAAGGACTAAAATACGCTCTTCTGAACCCTCCTTTCAGTCAAGGTTGCATATTTGGAATTCAATCATATTGTTTCCCTCTAAGCTTACAAATTGAGATTGACTTCATTGGGAATATTCCATGCATGATGACCTTTAGATTGAAGCTTTTCCTCCAAACTAAATGAAAACATGGCTTTTGTGTTTGCAGCTCACTTAAGGTGATTCTTTACAGTTAGTGTGGCTGCATCTTCAGCCCCTTTTCATCATTCTATTAGGTTTCTTTGAACAAACTTAACAGAATGTGCTAATTTGGATGAAATTATAGATGTTGAATCATGATATGAAAGTATTTAAAACACAGATGCTACAGTTACTTTTGTTCATATTAGATTCACCACAAACAAAATAAATTTATTTACATTATGCAAATACTGTGCTCTAAAATGTCTTTCCACCAAAATAGCCAAATGGCTTTTAAAATTTGCTCTTTTAATGTTCAGATTAATTATCTGGCACATATATATACATATACACACATATATATGGGTATATATGTATATATATACATATGTACACTTATATAAATATATACACGTATGTCTACATATATACACGTATGTGTGTGTATATATATCTAGATAAAACACATATATGTGAGTATATATGTATATATATGTGTATATACACGTATATATGTATATATGTACATATATATAGATATATATAGATATATAGATATATAGATATATATGTACATATATCCATATATATACACATATATGTGTGTATATATGTATATATACACATATATATACATATATACACTTATATGCACCTATATATGTGTGTGTGTGTATATATATATATATATATATATATATAAACTTGTTCATCCTTTCAGTATATTGATGCTAGTAACAACAGTCTTTTGTAAAAACTTGATTGATGATTCTATAAAGAGAATATTCCTCTGGACTATCGTCTAACTAAATAATGTCAATGGGCCTCTGAATAGAACATGAAACCACAAGTAAAGTTTAAAATTGGGTATCAAAAATTCTTGATTCTAGTCTTGCCATACTTATTGTTGACTTTCCCCTGCAACTTTATTTCATTTAATTTACTTAGAATTTACTTAATTACTTTGGTTTGCCTGTAGAAATAAAAGCATTTGCTTACTTCATGGGAGTACCATGTAATTAATATACTAAAATTGTGGGTTAAATAATTGTGGAATGCTTTGAGTAACAAGTGTTAATGGTTACTTTGACCTATATGTATGTAAAACACAGTCCCAGGGGATGCATCAGTACTCATTAGTGGCTGTTTAAAAGCTGTCTTTCGGTACCCAGAGAGAACCTATGTTAAGAACTAAGTGTACTGGGTTGGCATACACAGCAGAAGTGCACTGATGTTGTATCTATGAACTCTTAGAAGCTGTTCACATTCTAAGAGGTATCTCAACAGTATCTTGTCCATGGCTTTAGTGGATTATAATCAAACAATATACAGTGCTGAATGGATGTTTTGCCACATATAAAATGCATACTATAAGAAAAACATGGGTTATTTTGCAATGTATTTATAATTAGATACGTCTCTTAATACTATGACAGCAGTCCAAAGATAATAACCCTTTACCAGCCTCACAAACTTAACATGCCTACAATAGAAGCATTGGAAAATCAAGATTGTGTCAGTTGTGTAGAACAAAAGAAGTCTCTACCTTGAGAAAAAAACCTCAGGAAGGCTTTCAAGGTACACAGTTTGCTCTTTGGAAAAAGAGAGAGAGAGAGAGATTAACAGATTTCCTGATAAACACAGCTGCTTTCATTTAAAAATAATTAGGAAGAATAGTAAGAAACAATTATCACAGTGTAATATGACACAACTGAATAATTGCATGCACAAATATAAATACTCTTTGGTATTGGGGAAAAAACATTGGTTTGGGAGTAAGACACTTAAATTTGAACATCAGCTCAGGGTTATCTCTCTCTGTGACCAAAATATAAGAAATTTATCTTGTCTATATTACTTCCTTGCCATGAAATGAGGATAATATAATCTTGAACACAGGGCTATTGTAGGAGTTGATGTAATATTTGAAACATTTTTCCACAAGCTGTTAAGCACTTTTAACACATGCTAATTTTGTTAGTATTGTAAATTCGAACCACACTGGAATCTTTCACTTTGACAATTTACATTCATTTTGTGGAAGTTCCATTTATTTAACAGAAATGTCCCTCTAAATATTATTTTCTTGACTTGGGAATTATGAGATGCTACAGATAAAAGCAACAACTCAATTCATTCAGCATCTAGCTTCATTTTACAAATGAGGATATTAAATACAGAAAAAGATAGCTGATTTTTATTGGGTCATTTTGCTATTTAGTGGCAAAGCAAGACTAGAATCCATCTCTTAACCTCCAGGCCAAATTTTTTTTTTGAATACTACCATTCAAGTCAGGATTATTGCTATTTCTTTGAAAGACGTAGTCATTGGAGCTTGATAAAGCTGGCTGAATTATTTGCAAAAACAATAACAAAATAAAATATATGAAATATGACTAAAAAAACCAATAAGTAGAAAGCTAATATTAGTTTTAAAAGATCAGGTAAATCAATGAAAACAAAAATTTATGAAACTGATACTTAAGTTCGACTCTTTTATGTTTGTGATATATACACAAAAATTTTTTTTTTATTGTTTGGAAAGAAGCATTAATTTTTTCTAAATCCATACTTGGAAAGTTCTGGCAATGGTAGTCAAGTTACATCTTACAGTCTGCAAAGATTTGAAACTTGAAAACTTTCTACTTTGAATTGAACTTATTTTTCATGTTGCAAAGCTGACCCACAGTGAGTACATTTTTCTTTTAATGAGTGTGTGTTCAAGTCCTGGGGCAGGTTACTAAACTTGCAGTGGTGCAATACCCAATGATGTATGAGAGAAGGGCCAAGTTCAGAGTAAAATTAGCATAGAGTTTTTGAGTTTGGTGTTTGGCACAGCCATGTCAACAGTGCACAATTGGGTGAATGAAATGGAAGGAGAAATATTCCAATCTTATGTAAATTTGAGAATTCCTTAACTAAACAAACAAACAAACAAAAACACATTTTTTTTTACTGCACAACTTCTCAGAGTCTTTATAATATAGGTATAATGCTTTATGAATCCATACAAAAAGAATATTATTTAATAATTTTCTTCTTTGACCATTGAATATGGCTTGTAAACATAACTCTATTTTCAAGATATGGACTCCAAAAAGTATTTTGAAAGAGAAAGCTACAATGACGTATAGTAAGACATTTTTGCATTTTTTTAACTAATATTTCATTATTTATTATTTCTGTTTTCATTCCCATTTGGTCTTGCCTATTCTGAAAATGCCATTCTTCTCAAAAATTCTTAGTACTCCTCAAAAGAACAGTAAAGACAGGTACTTTTTTGACAGACTGGTTGCTGTGCTTCACTTTCACTCATGCTGGCAACGTCAATTGAATAGATACATTTTACATGTCTTCAAAGTATTAAGGCAAGAGGCTTTGTTAAAATAGAATGAGGCACAGTGTTAGTGAAACAAGTTTTTGAAGAGTAGCATGTTTGGTAAGCTTCTAAAACTCAAAAAAACAGAGATGTAAGCAAAACAATTGACAGTAATTTCAACTTTCCAAAGGGTTCACCTTGAGATTCAAATAACTGTGGGTATGTAATGTTTTCTTTACATTTTTGCATGGACTGTTTATTGTTTTTCCATTGGTAGACAGAAATAACTTCCCATTATCATATTGCATTTAAATGAATATTAAGTATTGGGAGTAGTTTGTAAAGCAAAAAGGAGATAAGAGGAAAGAATAAGATCTAAACAATATACTAATGAGTTTTATTGCAGCATGCACTAACTATAAATTTGTATTAAAAAGATGGTATATTTTCTAAAGAACTTGATTGATTGGCTTCTTTTAATGAATACATAATTATTTTCTTTATTCTCTTCACCTACTATTTAATATGTAATTTGACAAATACCATTAAGACAAAGGCCAATACACAGGTTATTTAACATAAACTAGAACCATAATTTAGGACTAATGTGATAAGGTTTGGCTGTGTTCCCACCCAAATCTTACCCTGAACCGTAATAATCCCCACATGTCAAGGGTGGAGCCAGGTGGAGATAATTGAATTAAGGAATTGGTATCCCCCATACTGTTCTCGTGGTAGTCAGTAAGTCTCATGAGATCTGAAGGTTTTATAAATGGGAGTTCCCCTCACAAACTCTCTTGCCTGCCATCATGTAATTTGTGACTTTGCACCTCATTCGCCTTCTGCCATGATTGTGAGGCCTCCCAGCCATGTGGAACTGTGAGCCAACTAAACCTCTTTCCTTTATAAATTACCCAGTCTTGAGTATGTATTTATTAGTAGCATGAGAGCTGACTGACACAATAAAGTTACTAAATCTTTAAGAACATAGAGTATATGCATTTAAATTCTTCATGTATTCTCCTAAATGTTTACTTATTCCCAAGATCAAACATATTTTTCAAAAGTTAGGAAATTTTTCAGTGCCTTTATGGTAAAAATCTCTACTAATTTTATTTATTCTGTGGAATTAAACATAGACTTTGTGATATTTATTAAATTCAATGAGTCATATTTTAATACTTTCAGTGAAAAGTAATGAGAATATCCACCAACTCCTTGTATCACCTCCTCTTTCTTATCACTGCAAACTCAGGTAAAACTTCATTTCATATGTAACTGTAATTTAAGTAGTTCCACTTCTCATCACTTGCTAATGTTATTATTTCCCAAGAGCAACAAATTAACATTCATAGCAACTACTCAACATTATATTATGTTTATTAACGTATTTAATTTCTGTCTACTCATAGTAAGTGTGTGATACAGGCAAGGAGAAATTTTGACTAAATTACTTACTATTGTATGTAGTAGATGCTTAATAAATGTTTAAAAATCAAGCTAATCCTCTGTTGTGGCTCACAAAGAAAGTATATCTGTAAAGTAATGTGACAGAATTTACCCTTCAGTATTATACTAATGAAAGGTAATTAAAACCAAGACTCAAAAAATATCTTAATTTATAATAAGATTGCTAGACTTCGTCAGATTCTAGAATGTTTATTAAAATATTTCTCTTATTTGGCATGTCTGACTTAAGCAGATTTGAAAATCATGATTAAATAAAGTCATCAAGACTTTCCTAGATCATGAAAAATGTTTCTACGGGTTAAATCTTCCTATAAGGTAGCCAGCTTTATCCTGTCAACATGCTGCCTTCACAGGCATATTTTATACCACTATGAAATACTAGGGAAAGTGTATAGATATATTGGTTCAAGTATATAACTCTCATGGGAAAAATTCTAAAATTAATTTTACATGAATATTCACTTGTTCAAGTTCAGCAAGGATGAATTAAGGGTGTACTATATCCAGGCTTTGTATCTCTCACTTCGAATGTTAAAGTGGCTAGCACAGTCTACTTTCAAGGGACACAGGATAGTGAAAAATGTAGTTGAACGAAATAGTCTGTTAATGCCTCTGAGTATATTGAATGCAACTGACTGAATCATAGGGATAAACAGGTAAGTCAGCAATTCTAGCTGAAGAGTTTAACATATCCCTTTCAGAAACTGACAGATCAAGGCCACAAAGACCCAAATAAGAAAGAGAAGATCTGAATAACTTGATTAGAAACTCTGCGCTCAGCCTACAAAGACTGAGTGAGCCTAAAAAGACTACACTCTTTTTAAGTATTCACAACATTTTATCATATACTAGAGCAAAAATAATCCTTAATATATTTCAAGAAATCAATGCAATATAACATTCTTCTCAAAATGAATAATACTGGAAACTAATAACTAAAGAAAAACGTTAAAAATCTTATGGTTGGAAACTAGATAGCATGCTATTCATTAGCCATGTGTCACAAAGAAAATCTTACGGAAAGATATGAAATACAACAGAATGATATTTAAAAGAGTGTATGTCAAAAATTGTGACACACAACCAGAGCAGTATTCAAAGGGAAACTTATCATTTAAAAATATTTGTGAAGAAATGAGAGGGAATAACAGTAAATGAACTAAGTGTTCAATAATTTAAAAATCAGCAAAACAAAGCCAAAGAAGTAGATTTAAAAAAATTATAAAGGTAAGAGTATATGCCTAAACGACATACTTCTGAAATGCAGAAAAACATCTCGATGAATAGAGAAAGAGTAAGTGTTTTTCTTTAAGATAGGAACCAAACAAGAAAGTATATTGCATCTGACAGAATAAGCTATACTAAGATGTAATAATAAACACCAGATATCAGAAGTTTAAAAACAATGAAGATTATTTCTTACCTTTACTACATACCCATTACTAGGGGTTCTCCTCCACATCATTCTTGCTCAGTGACCAGGCTAATGCAATATTCAAAATCTGTAAAACTCAAGATGATGTTGCAGAAAAAAAAGGTATGTGGTAAATTATACACTGGCTTTTTAAGACTTACTTCTAGAAGTCACAGAGGTTATTTCTGCTTATATTTCATTGGCCAAAGTGGGTCACATGCTCATTTCTTTCTTTAAGGGAGAAGGGAGACACAATTATTAATTTTACTATATTCCTTGAAAGAGGAAAATGGGATGGTGGTGGAGTGTGGTGGGGTAGAAGGAGAGTAAGGAGGCTTACTGAGTACCACTTTAGTGATTTACTTATCACTAAAGATCATGAAAACATGGCTAAAAAAAGAAAATGATGAAGATTTTTGTAGGTATGTCAGGTAAAAATATCATTCAGCAGCTTGTAACAGAAATGCAATTATAACTTAAACACACAAATATTTAATCTTTCATATATGCTCAGGAATAAGTGGAATAATAGCATGGTGTGTCTATACATCATTTACCCAGGTTCTTCCTACTTTTCTGTTCTATGATACTCTAGAAAATAAAAGTATTTATCTTTTTATTCTCTATTATGAGAGTTTATAAAATGAGGGTGTTACATGCAAACCTGGAATCAGGCTGAAAAAATAGCAAGTTAAAAAGTAGAAATAATTAAACATCCATTAAATGTTTTAATATTATGTGTAAAAAGAAAATTCTTATGGAACCCAACTTTTACAGAGATTTCAGGTCAAGTTTTATAAAAGTAAAATCCTTATTGAGTTCCTAAGGCCACCTCTCTGCATTCTACCATTAACAAGAGCCTAGAAAGACTCAGAATAACATGACACCACTGCTCGCCTCCAGCCTCCATTTTTAAAACACAGATCTTCAGCAGGAATGAATCAAAAGTTCAGAGATGTGCTCTCCTGCTAAGAGCTGCCATCCCTTCTGACCCTCGTCACTTGTAGTCTTGATACAACCATCTTTAACCATCACAAGAACAGACTTCAGCAACCCCTTTATTCATGTTGGTCACCAGAAGCAGCCTGTGAATCCTAGGTCGCCTCGATCCCCAAATAAATCTATACATTATGTTTTCTGTTTCTATCTGCCCTTCCGCTCCATTTTCTGAAACCTTTGCTCCATGCCATCTGAAAGTTAAAAGTCACTGTTAGCTAAATCACCTATATCCTCAACTCATTCTCTGATGGATTCACCTTTTAAATTTAAAATGCTCTCATTGGCCATTGGCCGTCCCTTACTTCTTTGGAATTTCTCTTTCCAGTGGTAGACACTTCTTTCACACCCTTGTGAGAATGACAGAACAATAAGCATCTTTCTAACCCTCCAAAATGTCTTTTCCCTGCTCTCTGACTACTACCTCTTCTCTTTTTTTTCTATGTCACTTACTCTAGGGCCCTGGCCCCAACCATGCTTTGATTATATGGAGATCCGCCACATCGTCACTTTTTCACTCCATGTGTTCCCATATTTATCTTCAGATCCAGCTTAAATTCTACATTGATCATTATAGTTATTCCTTAAATCACTCTAAACTCCTTTGATCTTTTCTAGCATCACCTTCTTCCCCTGACTAAACCACAAGCCATCTTCCTGCTTGCCTAATATCTGAACCAGCACCAATGAACACAGGGAGAAGGAAGAAGCACACAACCATGCTGATGGTTTCATTTTAACATCTGTGACCACTAGCTTCTAGAAAACCATTCACGTTGCCTGGGAATCATTATTTTTCCCTCGATGGTTCACTGTCTCTCTCTCCAAATGACTATTCTATACACTCTCCTCTTTCTTCAGGTCTCTGGCACTACTCCCTAACTCTTAAACTTACCAAAGAAATGTGAGATAATGAAACAAACAAGAAAATAATTTCCATGAGCACCTACCACCACCAAACATACATACCAGTTTGCATTTGTGCTCATATACTTTACATTCTTCTCTAATAAGATGGAAGGACTCACAACACATTTGTCTCTTCTTGTGCACTACACACTGTTTCCTCTCTCTACTCAACAATGCTTCAGCCATTTTTCTCTCTCCTATACCATCAGTTTTCTTCTCTTTAATAAATCATTCCCATCAGCATACAAAAATGCTGAAATTTCTTCCATATTAAAGAATCTTGGCTGGACACAGTGGCTCATGCCTGTAATCCCAACAGTTTGGGAGGTCAAGGCGGGTGGACCACCTGACATCAAAAGTTCAAGAACAGCCTGGCCAACATGGTGAAACCATGCCTTTACTAAAAATACAAAAAATTAGCTAAGCGTGGTGGCAGGTGACTGTAATCTCAGCTATTTGGGAGGCTGAGGTAGGAGAATCACTTCAACCTGGAATGCAGTGGTTGCAGTGAGCCGAGATTGCACCATCACATTCCAGCCTGGTCAACAAGAGTGAAATTCCATCTCTAAATAAATAATAAGAAACCTCTAGATTTTAATTTACTTTAGGTATTTTCCTATCTCTCTCTCTTTTTAAATAGCAGAAGTCCTTGAAAGAGTTGTCTTTACTCAATGACAGTAAATTCTTCCTTTCTTTTTTCCTGTTGAACTGCCTATAATCAGATTTTGGCTCCCCCCTGCAACAAATCGGCAATTGTCAAGTCAATAACCTTCATTGGGCTAAATCCAATGGTCAATTTTTAATCTTTCCTTATTTAACTCATGAAGGAATGTAAAATATCATAATTAGCAATTACATTTGACATTTGACACACCTGATCACTCTCCTTGGAACATTTTTTTCCCCACTTGGCTTCTAAACTAATATTGGTGCCTGATTTGTGCCTCCCTCTTTAGCAGCTTCTTTCAGTTTTTCTCCACGGTTTCTGCCTCCCTTCTTGGCCAGTCAACATTGGCTTTTTCTCAGACCTATCTTTTTTTCTTTTAAACAACGTTATTAAGATATAATTCACATACCATACAATTCACCCATTAAATGTGTATAATTCAATTGTTTTTATTATATTTACACATAGATGCAACCATTAACACAGTCAATTTTAGAACATTTAGTGGCTCACACCTGTAATCCCAGAACTTTGGGAGGCCGAGGTGGGCAGATCACAAGGTCAGGAGATCGAGACCATCCTGGCCAACATGGTAAAACCCTGTCTCTACTAAAATACAGAAATTAGCTGGCCATGGCGGCTCGTGCCTGTAATCCCAACTACTCTGGAGGCTGAGGCAGGAGAATCGCTTTAACCAGGGAGGGGGACATTGCAGTGAGCCTAGATGACACCACTGCACTCCAGCCTGGTGACAGAGCTAGACTCCATCTCATAAAAAAAAGACCAAAATTTAGAACACTTAAAAAATAATAATATCATCACCTTAAAAAAGAAAAACCATGTTCTCTTTAGCTATCTCTCTGCTAGTCTCTCCTCCAGTCCCCAGGGATAAGCAACTTTTTGCATGTAAACATTGCCCTGTTTGGGGCGTTTCTATAAACAGACTAATATAGTAGGTGATGTTTTATAACTACCTCATTTCATTTAGCATAATGTTTCCAGGTTCATCTATGTTGTATTATGTATCAGTAATTTATTCCTTTTTATCACTGAATAATATTCCATTGCATGGATATACCACATTTGTTTAGTCATCCATCTTTTGATGGACATTTGGGTTTCTATCTTTTGGCTATTATGAATGATGTGTTTCATTTATTTTTAATTTATGTCTAGAATATCATTAGCTGATTTTTGACAAGAGTGCCAAGAACATCTAATTGGGAAACAATAGTTACATCAACTAGGGATGTTGGAACAAATGTATAGCCAAATGCAAAAGAATAAAATCAATCTCTTCTCTCTCACCAGACATAAAAATTAACTCAAAGTGGATCAAATATCTAAATGTAAGACCTAAAATTATAAACCTTTTGAAAGACAACATAGAGAAAGTCTTCATGACCTTGGATTTGGCAAAGTATTCTTAGAGTATCAAAAGTATAAGCAATAAAAGAGAAATACCAGAAAAATTAAATTTTTATTAAATTAAGACTTTTATGTTTTAAAGAACACCATCAAGGAAATGAAAAAGAAAAAAAACCAAATTATAGAATGGAACAAAACATTTGCAAATTATATCTGATAAAAAATTTATTGAGAATATATGAGAAACTCTTACAATTCATTATTAGAAACAAACAACCCAATTACAAATGGATGAAGTATTTGAATAGATATTTCTGCAAAGAAGATATGCAAATGGCCAACAAGCACATGACATAATTCTGAACTTCACTAATCACCAGACAAATGCATATCAAAATAATAGTGAGATACCACTTCACACCCCACTATGATCAAAATATCAGATAATAAATTTTGGGATGACAATAATACATACTGAGGATGACGTGGAGAATCAGAATCCTCACATTGGTAGTATGAGCACTTTACATCCCAATCGGGTATGTTAAATGTAGAGCAGCTTTGGCAAACATTCTGGCAATTCCTCAAATGATTAAATATGTTACTATGTGACCCGTAAATTACACTCTTTTCTTGTTTATCTCCTAGAGCCTTCAGATGAAAGAATTCCAGTTTTATATATACACTTCTTTTTTAAAATATCTACATTCTATCTTTGAATATTATGGATGATATGTTTTCCATTTGGATTCTAAACTAATTATCAGTGCCTGATTTTGCGCCTTCCTCTTTAGCAGCATCTTCCAGTTTTTCTCCACTGTTTCTCCCTCCTCTCCTTTCTTGGCCAGTCAACATTGGCTTTTTCTCAGACTTAATTAGCAATTAGATCCTTTACAATAAATACATCCCAGATTTATTTCTCCAACCCAGACTTCTCACATGAAATTTGGACACACATACTAATTGCCAAGTAAACACACCTTGAAAATCTAATGGGACTTCTTAAACCGATTTCCTAATATATCCTCGTCCTTACTCAAACCTATTTCACCTACATTCTTCCTCATCTGAGGAATGGCATTCCATATTTCCACTCGCTTAACCTATTTGCATTTTCATTCTCCCATTTGATGCCTCCCATGACACTTCTCTTTGTCTCATTCAATCATTCCTCAAATTCTTTTAGCTTTGCTTCCACCTGGATCTGGTTCACTATACTCTTTCCTATATACCATTGCAGTAGCCACTTATCTGGCATTCCTTCTTCTATTCTTGCTTTCTTTCATTCTATTTGCCCCACATCATGAAAAGAATCCTGTTTAAATCTAAGTCAGATCATGTCTGTCCTACTCAAAACTTCCAAGTGGTTTCCACTATTCTCAGAATACAATAAAAAATATAAACAATAACCTTAAGCATCTGCATGATTCTTCAGCACCTTCTTGCTTTTCTGATTTTCAACTCCTAATACTCTCCTCACATTCTCCATCAGTCTTACTGGCCTCCTTGCTATTTCTCCAGCTGGTTGGACATACATGTGCTTCAGGACCTTTGTGCTTGTTCTTCTGTTCTTTTGGTAAATTCTCCCTTTAGATATTCCAGTGGTTTTCTCCTTCACTTACTTCAAGTCTTCACCTTAATGTTAAATTTTCAGTGAGGCTTCCTCTAACCAACTCAGAAGTTTCACACACATATCTTACACTGTGTATGTATCCCCTCTTTTCTGCTGTATTAGTTTGCTTTCACAATGCTGATAAAGACATGCTCGAGACTTGGCAATTTACAAAAGAAAGAGGTTTAATTGGATTTACAGTTCCACGTGGCTGAGAAAGCCTCACAATCATGACAGAAGGCAAAGAGGAGCACGTCCTAACTTACATGGATGGCAGCAGGCATAGAGAGAATGAGAAAAACACAAAAGCAGAAACCCTCAATGAAACCATCAGATCCTGTGAGACTTACTGCCACGAGAACAGTATGAAGGAAACAGCTTCCATGATTAAATTATTTCTCACCTGGTCCCTCCCACAACACGTGGGAGTTAAGGGAGTACAATTCAAGATGAAATTTGGGTGGGAACACAGAGTCAAACCATATCACCTGCTTTATTTTTCCTTTTCAGCATTTATTATCATCTAACATGAAATACCTTTTACTTACTTATTTGTTTACTATCATCTGTCTCCCCCATTGAAATACAATCCTTCTGATGGCAGAGATTTTGCTTTTTTGTTTGCTGCTGGATTCCAGTGCTTAGAACAGTACCCAGAACCGGACAGTAGTCACTCAACAATATTCAGTCAATGAAAGATAAGTAAACTTTTCAAAGATAGAGGATATTATTCAGAAAGGATCTTAATTTGCTCTGGAGGGAAATATCTTCACAGGATAATTTATTCAGCTAGAACCTATGGAGTTGCACCACATGAGGAGCACTTGCCAAGACTCAGTCAGAAACTGGTATACATCAAAAAACAGAAGATTTGGTCGAATTTGACTTATAAAACCAGTTAATTCAGTTGAATTTGACATGTGACCCTCCAAATTGTGAAGCTAAATCTAAGGCTCCATCATATCATTCAAAAAATTTATAACATCAGAATATAATTTACAAATGTTCCTTCTCTATATATTAAAATTGTCTCAGTCTGCAGGGTCATATATTACTTGATTTTTTTTAATTATAAAAGCTTCATAAGAAAAAAAAACTTGCATTTAATAAGACCTCGGGTAACCTGTTTTAATTTTCATCTCAATTACTTTACTAACCACACCAAATTTTTATTATTATCTTTGTAATTTTCTTATTTATATATATAAAACTTCAATATTGTATATTCTTCCACCTGGCACTAAAAAAGCAAGACATATTTGCTAGAATGCAAAGAGGATAAGAGTGCCTTAATTTGTCATACGTTATCATAAAACAAGATGAATTTTTCCATAAGGTACCAGAAAGTTTAAAGACATCTTTATATAAGGAAAGATTTCTGTGGGAATTAGCATTTCCTACCTTATTGCAACTTTGACTTTTACTGCAAGTGGACATTACACATAAAAAAAAAAGTTTTTTACTTATATTTGCTAATTATAACTCAAGTGATGAGACTTATTAGGCACTCAATAAATATTTGGTACTTCTGAAATGTTTAAAACCTAAATTTGTTTTGGTAAATATTGAGGGCCTCCTCAGACCTTTGACAGTAAAAAAAATAAATAGTACTAAACATTGGAAACTTTTAGTGATATTAAATTTATAACTATCTCTATGAGTGTTCATATACATATATGGCAAAGGGAAGACAGGTAAAGACAAAATCATCTGGGATTTTTATTCAGGCTTATGCTTGAACACCTGTATTTTATTATTTTATGGAAATAGGATAACTTAGGATATGAGTGCAATTGATTTTTTTTTCAAACTCAAATGCAGAATCATACTAGAAAATTTTAGTTAACACCTGTCTTAATAAAGAGTGAATTTATTTACATAGAGTCATAAAAATAGGCAAATCAAAACATTTATTATTAATTCTTCACATGGTAGACAACTTATGATGATATATTTCAATTTATAGGATAAAACTTGAAAAGTTATGATAAACTAAAACTTTTGTATTTCTTGTCTTTCACTTTAAGTTTCAGGGTACATGTGCAGGATGTGCAGGTTTGTTACACAGGTAAACCTGTGCTATGGTGGTTTTCTGCACTTATCAACTCATCACCTAGGTATTAGGCCCAGCATGCATTAGCTATTTGTCCTGATGTTCTCCTCTCTTGACAGTCCCCAGTGTGTGCTGTTCCCCTTCCAGTGTCCATGTGTTCTCATTGCTTAGCGCTCACTTATAAGTGAGAACATATGGTTTTTGGTTTTCTATTCCTGTGTTAGTTTGCTGAGGACAGTGATGTCCAGTTTTATCCATGTCCCTACAAAAAATGTGATCTCATTCCATTTTATGGCTGCATAGTAACCTATGGTATATATCTACCGTATTTTCTTTATTCTGTCTATTATTGATGGGCATTTGGGTTGATTCCATATCTTTGTTTTTTTTTTTTTTTTTTTTTTAAGAAAAAGAAAAAAAAAGAAAAAAAAAAAAAAAAAAAAAAAAAAAAA
>NW_022436943.1:23059599-23232869 GCF_009761245.1 Sapajus apella | reverse complement strand
TTTTTTTTTTTTTTTTTTTTTTTTTTTCAGGAAGAAAGAGAGAAAGAAAGAAAAAGAATAAAAAAAAGAAAAAGAAAAAGAAAAAAAAAGAATAAAGGAAAGGAAGAAAGAGAAAGAGGAAGAGGGAGAGAGAACAGGGCTAGAATGCAGTCTAAAAATGGGTATGCCTGTAATTGTGTTTAATAGTAGAGACATAAAAAAAAAAAATGAGGGAAGAAAATAATTAACAAGCAGCCAACCAATATTTCATTTAAACCTGTAAATACGTGTGATGTAGTACTGATAAGAGTGTATATTTTGTGTGTTTAAAGTGGAGAGTTCTATGAACGTTAATTAAGTCTACTTGTTCCGGACCTGAGTTCAAGTCGTGAATATCGATGTTAACTTTCTGTCTCATTGATATGTAAGTCTCCCACTATTATTGTATGGGAGTCCAAGTCTCTTCATAAGTCTTATATATCTGGGTATTTCTGTATTGGGTGCATATATATTTAGGATCTTTAGCTCTTCTTGTTGCATTGATCCTTTTATCTTTATGTAGTATCCTTCTTTGCTTCTTTTGATCTTTGTTGCTTTGAAGTCTATTTTATCAGCAAAAATTGCAACTCCTGCTTTCTATTTATTTATTTTTGCTCTCCATTTGGTTGGTAAATTTTTCTCCATCCTTTTGTTTTGAATCTTTGTGTATCCTTGCATGTGAGATGGATCTGGATGTAGCATACTAATGGGTCTTGGCTTTTTTTTGCCTGTCTGTGTCTTCGGATTAAGGATTTAGTCGATTTAAATTTAGAATTAATAACAATATATGTGAGTTTGATATTGTCATTTAATGTTAGCTGGCTGTTTTGCCCATTAGTTGATGCAATTTCTTAATTATGTTGATGTTCTTTATTTTTTGGCATTTTTTAGAAAGGCTGATACTGGTTGTTCCTTTCTATTTGTAGTGGTTCTTTCAGAAGCTCTTGTAAAGCAGGCCTGGAGGTGATGAAATCTCTGAGTGCTTGCTTGTTCACAAAAGATTTTATTTTTCCTTCGCTTATGAAGCTTAGTTTGGCTGGATGTAAAATTCTGGGTTGAAAGTTCTTTTCTTTAAGGATGTTGAATATTGGCCCCCACTCTCTTCTGGCTTGTAGGGTTTCTGCTGAGAGATCTGCTGTGAGTCTGATGGGCTTCCCTTTATGGGTAACCTGACCTTTCTCTCTGGCTGCCCTCAGTATTTTCTCTTTCATTTCAACCCTGGTGAATCTGGCGATTATGTGCCTGGAGGCTGGTCTTGTTGAGGAATATCTTTGTGGTGTTCTCTGTATTACCTGGAGTTGAATATTGTCCTGCCTTGCTAGGTTGGGAAAGTTTTCCTGAATAATATCCTGAAGCGTATTTTCCAGCTTGGATTGATTCTCTTCATGACATTCAGGTACACCTATCAAGCGTAGATTAGGTCTTTTCACATAGTACCATATTTCTTGGAGACTTTGCTCGTTCTTTTTTATCCTTTTTTCTCTAATCTTGTCTTTTTGTTTTATTTCATGAAGTTGGTCTTTGACCTCTGATATCTTTTCTTCTGCTTGATCAATTCGGCTGTTAAAACTTGTATCCATATCTTTGTTATTGTGAATAGTGCTGCAATGAACATAGTACACATACATGTATCTTTATAATAGAATGATTTATTTTCCTTGGCGTATATACTCAGTAATGAGATTCCTGGCCCAAATGGTATTTCTGATTTTAAATCTTTGAGGAATCACCATACTGTCTTCCACAATGTTTGAACTAATTTACATTCCTACCAAGAGTGTAAAAGTGTTCCTATTTTCTCCACAACCTCACCAGTTTCTGTTGTTTCCTGACATTTTAATAATCATCATTTTGACTGGCATGAGATGGTATCTCATTGTGGTTTTGATTTGCATTTCCCTAATCATCAGTGATGAACTTCTTTTCATGTTTGTTGGCCACATGCATGTCTTCTTTTGAGAAGTATCTGTTAATGTTCTTTACTCACTTTTTAATGGCTTGTTGGGTTTTTTTCCTTGCAATTTGCTTAAGTATTTTGTAGATCCTGGATGTCAGATCTTTGTCAGATGGATAGATTGCAAAAATGTTTTCCCATTCTGTAGGTTGTCTGTTCACTCTGATGATTGTTTCTTTTGCTGTGCAGAAGTTCTTTAGTTTAATAAGATCCCATTTGTCAAATTTTGCTTTTGTTGCCATTGTTTTTGGTGATTTCACCATAAAATCTTTGCCCAGGCCTATGTCTTGAATGGTACTGCTTAGATTTTTTTTCTAGGGGTTTAATATTTTTATGTTTTAAATTTAAGAATTAAATCCATTTGAGTTAATTTTTGTATAAAGCGTAAGGAAGAGGCCCAGTTTCAATTTTCTGCATATGGTGAGCCAGTTCTCCCAGCAGCATTTATTAAATAGAAAATCCTTTCCTCATTGCTTGTTTTTGTCAGGTTTGTTTAAGGCCAGATGGTTGTAGGTGTGCAGTTTTATTTCTGAGTTCTCTATTCTGCTCCATTGGAGTGTGTGTCTGTTTCTGCAACAGTACTATTCTGTTTTGGTTACTGCAGCCTTGTAGTATAGTTTGAAGTCAAGTAGTGTGAGGCTTCCAGCTTTGTTCTTTTTGCTTAGGATTGTTCTGGCTGTAGAACCTCTCTTTTGGTTTCATATAAAGTTTGAAATAGTTTTTTTCTAATTCTGTGAAGAATGTCAATGGTAGTTTAATGAGAATAGCATTGAATCAACAAATTGCTTTGGGCAGTATAGCCATTTTCACGATACTGATTCTTCCTATCCATGAGCATAGAATTTGTTTCTGTTTGTGTCCGCCGTGATTTCCTTGAGCAGTGGTTTATAGTTCTCCTTTAAGAGGTCCTTCACTTCCCTTGTGCCTATATTCCTAGGTATTTTATTCTCTTTGTGGCAGTTGTGAATAGGAGTTCATTCGTGATTTGGCCTTCTGCTTGTCTGTTGTTGGTGTATAGAAATGCTTGTGGTTTCTGCACATTGATTTTGTATCCTGAGACTTTACTAAAGTTGCTTATCAGCTTAGGAAGCTTTTGGCCTGAGTTGATGGGGTTTTCTAGATATAAGATCACGTCTTTGCAAACAAAATTTGATTTTCTTTTTTCTTCCTTCTTCCTATTTGAACTGCATTTCTTTTAGTTATTCTTCTATTAAGATAACTCACACAGTTAAGAAAAACCATATCAAAAATGTTTTGGGGTTTACATCTCCTACTCTGGCTAAGAAATGAAAGTTCTTTTGAACAAAAATGTCAATTACCTTTTTGAATGATTATTTAAGACATCAAGATGTAAAACTATAATTTGAGTACCTAAAATTCAATAAAAACAGTAGTATTATGGAAAAGGAAGGAAATTCAAACATTCTATCATATCATTGAAAATGTACCAGATAAACAGCATTTTTTTTCTTTTTATGTAAGGCAATTCAAAAAAACACAAAAATGCTTTATATTTTAAGATTATATCAGTATTTATGTAATTGTTTAATTATTCACAATTTACTAGGCATTTTTATAAACATTTCTCCCTGGTAATCTTCATATAACCTTGCTATAAAAATTAAATCTCTCTCAGAACTTGGAACACAGCAGTGAAGGTTAAAACCACAGATGTTGAATCACATATCAAGTGGTGGGTGGACCACTCACTCCACCTATAATTCTCCCATTTTCTCAACTGGCTAAGAAAAACACTGTTAACATCCACTATGAGCCAAATTCTGTGCCAAAGTGTATAGATACCGGGTACAGGGACAGCCATGGTTTACAATATATTAAATTTATAGGAAAGCAGTTACCAGATCCCCTATTTTTTCTCTCCACTACTCTTTCCTATGCTGATTAAAGATTTCCTGTGCTGATTACACTGAGTCTCTCATGTTAGAAAACCACTTCAGTTGAAAAACAGAAAGTGATCCTTTTTAATAGGCAAAAGATATAAAATTTTTACAAAAGGAATATACTTTATTTCAAAAGTCCCATCCATCAAATTATCTGTGCTGGGTATTCAACAGAGTGCTGGAGAGAAAGAAACGAATAAACAAGAGCCTTTCATTAGAAACTAATGGGAGACACAGACAGAATAATTTGAGTCTTAAAAGGAAATATAAGTACTTTCTTATGGGAGAGTGGAGGAAAAAGAGTTTCTCATGTTTATATCCTTAGCGAAGTACCACATAGTAATATTTTAACAAGGATTTGTGGAATTTAATAAAGTAGCAATGACTTCTGTATAAGGGAAGCCAGGGAAGATCTTAAGGGAAATGGGGTATCTAAATAGTCATCAAAAAGATGCAGCATTAAAATTCCATCTTATTTATGGTTAGTACTAGTAGAATAAAAGTCAGCTAACTGGGGATAATTGTTTTGTTTAACTTTCCAAGTAATACATCTCAAATTTCTAAATTGCCTGAAATCTAATAAACAAACATGACATTGGTGTTATCCCCTGAAAGCAATAAGAAAATGAGCCTAAATCTCAGAAAGTTAATTGACTTATACAGTCTGGGAACATTATGAGCAGATATAAAATTTTGTATTTTTTCAACTGCATCAACTCTCCTGGTTTAATTCAATGACCATAGAGACTTTTAAAAATATTTTCTAATTTTTAAATTATGTCAGGTGACTGTCTCATAAATAGAAACAGCTTTAAAATTTCTACTTAAAAACTTACTTTTAAACATGAAAAACCTGCTTATATAGATATATTTTATTTTACTGGTGACATCAAAGACTCCACACATTTTTAATCTCTTATATTCTCAGAATTTTTTATAGCAAACATTTTTGTACTGATTTCCAAAGAGAGGATACTTAGGAAATTTCAACATAATAGAAAGTTGATCAGAAGTAGGCCACTTGCAATTCTTCAGAAGTATTTCTGGCCCAGTGCAGTGCCTCTCTCCTGTAATCCCAACAGTTTGGGAGGCTGAGGTGGGTGGATCATCTGAGGTCATGAGTTCGAGACCAGTCTGATCAACATTGTGGAACCCCATCTCTACTAAAAATACAAAAATTAGCCCAGGTGCCTGTAATCCCTGTAATCCCACCTATTCAGGAGGCTGAGGCAGGAGAACCGCTTGAACTTGGGAGGTGGAGGTTGCATTGAGCCGAGATCACACCACTGCACTCCAGCCTGGAAACAGGAGCAAAACTACGCCTCAAAAAGAAGAAGAAGGAGAAGAAGAAGAAGAGGAAGGAGAAGAGGAAGAAGAAGAGGAAGGAGAAGAGGAAGAAGAAGAGGAAGGAGAAGAAGAAGAAGAGGAAGAAGAAGAAGAGGGAGAAGAAGAAGAAGAGGGAGAAGGAGGAGGAGGAGGAGGAGAAGAAGAAGAAGAATTTCTGAAGATGAAAAAGTCAGTTAGATTGCTTGTTGGACTTGTGACAGAACTTAACATTGAATATCATCAGTCTGAAAGTGGTTTGTAGCAAAAGGTTAGTTATTTTCCCCAAATTGTTTTTTCCATTTTTGCTCAAAACTATTAAATGGAATGGGGCGACAAAACTATTCAATTTCAACAAAGATAATCCAGAGCAGTTTTAAATGAAAAAGCTAAGAAATAACTTGGGCAGAAATATCTATATACTAGTCATAAAATTGTGAGCATTTAGGATTTGACATTCCAAGGACACCTTGCTACACATGAATGAAATAAAGAAACTATCAAGCTCACTAGTCTTCAGATCGAGGTGTTAATGGGAGGTTGGCTGCCATTGGAACTTTTCAAAATCTTTATCAATAATCTTGATCAGTGACCTGAGAAATTCATTAAAAAGATGCACGCTCCCACTCATCTTTATTTTTCCAGACATATTGTTGTTTATATTTTACTACCTCCACCATCATAGTAACGTATTTAAAACGAGAGCATTCTACAGATTGTGTAGAAGATATATATTTTTTTCCAGTATTTGGTTTTGTAATTTTTAAGTTATATGATTCATTTTTTGGCCACATAATCATGGACCATCAAAACAAAAGATAGCCATAACCATACAAATACAAATTTATAAAGACAGTGTACTTTGTAGCATATTACCTCTTAAAATTCCTCCCAATACAACATTATATTTATACTACAATAATTTTGCCCACATCCTCACATTCTTAGTTCCAGTCAACTTCCTATAGGCATGACAAACAAAAGACAGCATTTATGATTTCCGTTGTAGAAAAAAATGAGGCACGTTTTCCTAATTTAATAAAACATGGATGGAAAGTAAAATAAAATATATTCATATCCATGTTTAAACTATCACCTAAGCATGCTACAGGCTTTTCTCCCCAACTGAACCATTCTTCTATGACATACATTAGGACCTAAACAGTTTCTCTATTTCCAGTTTCTAGTACACTTGCTAACATGTGCTTAATTGATGTTGGATGAAATAATATCCCAAGTTTCCTATAATTAAATTATCATGCTCATATGTATCCTCATAATATCATCTCCAAGAATAAGGAAGGAATATATAATAAACTGCTGAATCATTTCACTAGGAATTTCATCTGATACAAATTGGAACTACCAGGGTGTGAGAAATTAGTTGCTGTGTCCAAAGTAAGAACTGTAGTCTTTTCCTAATATGTGTGCATATTTATTGGGTTTCCAGATAACATCTTTAAGAGAAAATTCCTCCTGAGGTTTGTAGAGAGTGTTTAGCATATTCATAAAACTATTTATTTAATAAAAAAATCCCTCCTATTCTGAAACCCTAAGGTATCAAGTTAGAAAGCTGCAGCATTGAAAATAGTTATCAACAAATCAGCTGATAATTTGAGATTTGATTTTAATGCACAAGAAGAGAAGTTGACTTTAAATCTCTTTGCCCTATAGCTAATTCCTTAGGCTATATAATCTGGTCATGGTATAAAGTTGTTCTACGGTAGAAAATCTTGAACAAAATCTGTCAGTTTCTCCTCGGAAGATTATCAATTAGCCTATTGACTCCCTCTTCTGCATAATTAAAATATTTTCTCAGATAATTCAGATTCAACTTCCTGGCAATATAATCATTTCTCTACCAAGCATCTCTGTCTAATGGTTAGTTTTAGCCTGAGGAATAATATTAATAGACTAGAAGAGATGTATTTAGAAACTCAGCCAAAGTAGCCATTGTACCTCCTATCAAAATTTTGTTAATTCATCATGTTAAGCTCTTGAAATTACCATTTTTATGACTGGTGATTTTTTGTAGTTCAAGTTAATAAAAAATTATGGGTTGATTTTGTAAAGGTTAGGAAGCATCTTTTTATTGATGGAGAATTGTAAATCATATGACTTATATACAATATATAATATTATAAATCATATGTACCTATATATATATAACATGTAATATACATACACAAAAAATTCTCACACCCTGTTAGTTCCAATTTGTATCAGATGAAATTCCTAGTAAGAGGTAACTATAGGGCAATATAGAATGTATATATAATATATATTATTTATATAGGTACATATGATTTACAATTATATATTATACAATTGTTACATATATAATATAAATATATAAATTTTTTTTAGATAGTGTCTCACTCTGTCACCTGGTCTGGAGTGCAGTGGCATGATTATAGCTCTCTGTAGCCTAGACCTCAAGGGCTCAAATCAACCTCCTGTCCCAACCGCCGGAGTAGCTGGGACTACAGGCACACACCACCATGCCCAGCCATTAAAAGTAATGGTAAAAACTGCAGTTACTTTTGCACCAACTTAACAATGTTTTGTGCTTTTTGTAGAGATGGAGTCTCACTATGTACCCAGTCTGGTCTCAAACTCCTGGACTCAAGCGATTTGCCCCCCTTAGCCTCCTAAAGTGCTGGGATAACAAGTATAAGTCACTGTGACTGGCCGCCTTATTTTCATTTACATACTTAGTATATAGTTTGAGAACTATTCTCAAAAATATTCAGTGCTGAATTTTGTATATTAAGTTAAAAAAAGACATTGATTTCATGACAATAAAACACTAATAAAAAGACTTCAACACATTCACATTCAGGCTTAATTGTCTTCACATTCTTATCTTTCCGAATGAATCTGCATGGTTCTCGCAAGCTATCTTTAGGCTGGGTTGAGTGTGAGGAAACCTGAGTAAACGGACATTCAGGATACATAACCCAACTTTAATCAGAGTCATTTTGCTTTTATAATGATTTTGATTCTGAGGTAAAATTTTCTGTGAAGAAAGTATTTGGTAGCTTAAAACACAATAATAATATACTGGATGTTTTGGTTGATTGCTAGGTGTGAGTTATCTAAAGCCACTACATTCATCTTTTCCAAAAGTATTGAATCTTGCAGTGTTGTCAATTCTTAAGGAAAAAGAAATTGGAGAATGAGGGGCAGTAGGGGCTTTTCAATGGATAGATCCTATATTCCTGCTACCATCATTTATCATATTGTCATGTTCTCTGTTACTGTTGCTGTAAGTTAACTCCAATCTCTTGCAGGATCTGAAAATTACTCTGTGATATTGATCAGTTTATCCTATTAATAGAGACATAAAGATCTTATTTACACCTCTCTGGTACATCATTAGTGAGACCAATTTTCAAAACAGCATTGTCCAATAGAAATATAATACAAGACAATATGTCAAATTTTTTAGTAACTGTATTAAAAGAAAAATGTGTAATTAATTTCCACAACCTGTTTTATTTAACTCAATATATCCAAAATTTTATAACTGCAACATTTAATCATTAAGTAGGGTAAGTTCTCAGACTGTTCCCAATATCTGATCTCACTCTGTATTTCAATAAAACTTTATTAATATGAACTGAAATTTAATTGTCATCTAATTTTTATGTGTCGGAAAATACGATTCTTCTTTTGATTTTCTTCAATAATTTAAAAATGTCAAAAACCTTCCTTAAATCATGAGCCACAGAAAAGTAGGCAGCAGGCTGGGTTTTGCTCTAAGGTTCTAGTTTGTGGGTCTCTGAGCTGACACCTTAGCGGGTACTTAATTCATAATACTTTAAAAAAATTATCTTGACTTAGTTTAATACCAACCAATGAAAACCAGGTTTGATTTAAAATTCAAGCTGCAGTCAAACTGAAGAATTTAATGAATTCTCTTTTGATTTTTGTGATAATGAATAAGTGAATAAATTCCATAAAACTTTGTTTATTCTAGAAAGTCATGTTGTCCTATTTTGTAATTTTCCTATAGCTCCGTTTCTGTTGTGGAACCAAATATATGATCCTGACATTCTATATCTTTTTATACAGTGGATTTGTAGTTTATGTTTATATTCTCTTGGGAGAATATACCATATTTAGGTGTATTCATTATGGTCATTCTTTTTGGAAAGTTGCAAATATACACTTTGCCTTTAAATATATTCACATGTTGCATTGGATGAACTGATTCTAAAAACACTTAGAACTAGTGTTTATATTATTTATTTTGGGTGGTTCAGTATTGCCAACATTTATTAGGTATAGAGAATATGCAAAGATATTTCTAGGTAGTGGTGCCAATGTTCTATGATCCAGAAAAATTAAAAACTCACCTTTTTCACGGATTCTAAATTGAAGAAAATTGTCAAATAAAAACTATGATACTATATAAATAAGTCTCCTTACGCCCACTTATTTAGCTGTCTCTATTAATTCTCATTCGAAACAAATGAAAAAAGCTAAACATTAAATTAGGCTTTAATTTTAATTTTGAACTTGTTAGAGTCAGATTTCTTTTTGAAGGCTAAACTGCTATAACATAGTCATTAAAACATCATTTTTCTTTTTACCAACTATTTCTAGAGTTTATCAGAGTCTAATAAAACTCAATAGATTAATTAATCATGATCTGAAGTCATAATTTAAAATATTAGAACATTATGTTAATATATTATTATATCAAAAACACATTTAACTAAAGTCCAAATGAAATGGATTATTCTCTATTATTAGAACTTTGCAATAATATCTTCAAAGTCAATGTATAATGTGCCGTTTTAAAATACCTTAAATATCATTTTATCTTTCTCTTGGGAAATTGAACATATAATTTACCTCTGCCTACCTTATGCTATGCAGCAATTCATCTTTGTTTCATACTTGTATTGGGAAGAAATGTTAAATAATTGTTTTCTTTATTCTTATTATCCTCCAACTTTCTGTTGGCCTTTGAGTTAATTTTGAATCTTCCAGCTGGACAGGTTGTTGTGATAAAACACACTTTTAGTAAGGTTTCATTTTTTCAAAACCCATCCCACACACTGCTTTACTTGTCTGGGATCTTTTATGTGCACAATGGTGAAAAGATCTCAAGCCTTGTGTTCTCGTTTTGCCTTATCTAAAAGGTAAAGGAAGATAAATAGATCCCACCATTTGATTGTCCCATGGATTGCTCTCTGTGCAAAAGGGATTTAGATTAGGAGACAAATTATATGGATTCGAGTCTTAGAAAATCTGCAGCTACAAATACATGATTAATATTGACTCATAGGCTTTCAGAAGTTTCATAGTAGAGCTATTCTGTACAATAAATGAAAGCATCATTAGTTCTCTTGAACACAAGATTTTTCCAAGAAGAAAATTAGCCTTAAGTTATTAACCAAAAATGGTATTAACATCTATTCTAGACTCAGATAATGACAGAAAGAGAGGAAAAATTCTGTGTGTGGTACAATTGAGTTAAAAACACTTTGAGATTTGAATGTTCTTTCTTCTTTGCTTTCTCACTACTATTGAGTTATTCTAAGGAAATTACTGCAGCTATAGTAAAACCAAATGTTGTCTCACTTTACATGAAAGAGCTTTAACTTTTCTTGTAAGTAGGATGAAGTAATCAATGAAGAGCAAATCCTCTCACCAATAAAAATGAGAAAAAATAGTATATTATGGCCATATTATAGTAAAGCTATCAGAGAATCATTGAAGCAAGAAGGACCAAAGGAGCACACTTCCTGAGAGCAGAGAACAGAGAAGCTCTCAAAGTGCACCAAAGGTGTGAAAGTGCCCCTGGGAGAATTAGCAAATTTTAGGTGCAAGTTAGACAAAGATAAAGCTTCTTTGATAGACCTAGAAAGAGCCACTATTGAGAAACCAGTAGAGATTTGAATGATTATATAGGGCTGGAGTAACAGATTATATAGGGCTGGAGTAACAAAATCAAAGACTTAAGGATCCTCACAAGCACCACTGTTTTTAAGAATTCTAAATTCTGAAGAATTGAGGGTTAGAAAGCCAAAAGACTAAGCCAAATATTGCTGAAAAGCAAAGTATATTTCCCTCTGTCTCTTTAGCCTCAGGAGGTAAGATCATTCTAGATGTTCATTGAAAGACATGGAGGTCATGTTCTACCAACTTACTAAACCAGGAGTAGTCTGAGTTGTATCAAAACTGGAGCCCGGGTTTGAGCCAGTTCACTGCATGTTTTGAATAAAGGGATTAGCCCATACATTTCCTGCCTAGCAGAAAAAAGTACAAATTATGTCTGGTAAGAGCTAAATTATCCTCAGCCATACCATGTTTAATACAAAATATTCATCATTAAATTTAATGTTTAGAGACATTTAAAACAAACTGGACATTGGACTGATAATCAAGGGTATAAAACAGATGATAAAAGGATACCATTAGATGATCCAGATGTTGGGATTAACACCACAGGCCTTTAAATAATAATAACAATATTTAAAAAGCTAAGGAAGTTTAAAGAATAAATAAAAATGTAGATTAAAAAGGCTAATTGCAACAGAGAATGAGAATATATAAAAACAATTAATTGGATATTCTTGGATTAATAGGTAAATATCTGAAATTAAGAATAGTGGTTGGGTTTACCAGCTGATTAGACAGAAGAAAAAACAGGATTAGCCAACTGGAAGACATATTAACAAAAAATATATATGTTGAAGCATATAGAGAAAAAAATAATAATCAGATAAGAAACTCATGGAATATAATTCAAACATCCAAAATACCATTTGGAATAAGAGAGAATGATTAAGAAACAGATAAATAGCCAAAGATGTTTTAAATTAGTGAAATGCTTTAACACATTGTTTACACACCTCAGCAAAATGCAAGCAAGATAAACATGAAGAAAATACGACTTAGGAACAACAGAGTCAAACTTGTAAAAACTAAAAATAAAAAGAAAATATTAAAATACTGCTAGAAAAAAAGACTATCTTCATCTCATCTGATTCCTCACAAAAATTATGAAAACTAGAAGAAAGTGAAATGTTATCTTCGGAAACTTTAGTCTTCATTCTAAAATTTTTTTATGAAACAATGAGAAAATTGAGATAAATTTTACAAGAAAAAAGTAAGCAGTTCTTCAAAATAGGACAGGGAAATAATAAACAACTGCTTTTACGTTGCAAAGTCTGTCATGTAAAATTTCAGTAGGATAGGCAAAATTGAAGAATTCATTATGAGTTTTCTGAATAATGTGATTATCAATGTCCTTAAAAGGTAAAGTGAGAGATTTACTCTTTTCATTACCAAATACTTTTTTCATAAATTCTGGCACAGCGTGGTGTCTCCCACCTGTAATCCCAGCACTTTGGGAGGCCAAAGCAGGCAGATCACAAGGCCAGGGGTTCAAGACCAGCCTGACCAATATGGTAAAACCTTGTCTCTACTAAAAATACAAAAATTAGCCAGGTGTGGTGGTGTGCACCTATAGTCCCAGCTACTTGGAAGGCTGGGGCAGGAGAATCGCTTGAACCTGGGAAGCGGAGGTTGCAGTGAGCTGAGATTGTGCCATTGCACTCCAACCTGGGAGACAAGAGCAAGACTCCATCTCAAAAAAAAAAGAAGAAAAAAAAACTGAAAAATGAATTTATAGATGCACATAATAATTGCATACTTTACAAAATTTTTAAAGGACTCTTGTGACTAATTCAAGCAAAATTTACATAGATTTAAGTAACAATCAAATTAGCATGAGTTTGTTCCATAAGAATCTCCCTTTTAGTATATATAAACTTAATAATTTTTATCTTTCAAAGATTTCTGGCTTCTAATTGTTAGCCCATTTCTCTCATCAACCTTTTCAGTGTTGTTCATAGGTGGAATTTCCTTTGCCTAACTTGCAACATTGGCAGCCCCTAAAGTTCTGTTCTGGGCATGTTCCATGATCATTTTCATTACCTTTGTAGTGTTTTTCTCACACAATTTTATGAATAATCAAAATTCTAAAAAGCCAAATAAAAATATTTCTGATTCAAATTATTCTTTTCTGATTTAGACATGTATATTTAATTACCTCATATCTCCTTTTTGATGTCTCACAGATGCCTTAAATTTGCTCAGACTGAATTGAGATTTTTATTGCTCCCCACTTTTTGATCCCATGCCTCTGCTAATTTTGATTCTCTTAAATTTTTTGTCTTGATTACTGGCTCCACCATCGTTGGTGTCTAACTTCTATTCTTTCTTTTTTATGTCTTTTCTCATTCTTCCTTATATTGTGACTGCCTTCTTTTAACACTTCTCTGCTAGAATAAATGCATGATCTCTGACTTTCTTTATGAATCCCCCCACCATGATCCTTAGCAATGTAGAATAAATACATGTATCTAACTATGGCACTCTACTGATTAAAATTATTCAGTGACTCCTCATTACATAAAAGGAATAGGTCAAAATCCATAATAATGCAGACAAAGTCCTGCATGATCTGTTTTTTGACTGCCTTTATCATTATACTTTCTGATATTGCCCATGACACCCTACCATCCATGCTGTAGCACTTTTGAATATTTTGCTGGCCCTCAAATCAGCCATGCTATTAAATATACTACTTAATTAATGTTGCCCTTTCTGCTCAACCAAAAAGTCAATTCAGCAACTAATTTTCCTTGAAGATTTTCTGGACCACTATTACCAAAACTAGTCCCAAACACTGTGCCTGTGTATGAGTTGCTATCACATACTAAAAAGCTTTATTTCACTGACAAATCTGTCTCTCTGTATTTACTTCATCTAAAGTTTACAGACTGTTTCTGACTCACAGTTTATCCATCTTCAACACAATGTATAGCAGCTAGTAAATGTTTACTGAATGTTTGAATGAATACCAAGTTATTTTTTTAGGTTATATTGATGTTATTTCTTCCAAAACATATCCAAACTCTTAATATTATAATATAGCAAATACACAATTTCATCTCTATAAAAAGAATTAAAAGAATGAAACCAACATATTTTGAACACATTTGACCTCAACTATGGATGATTAGTATTTTACTTGTTTGTTTTTTTAATTGAAAAATTTTCATCTTATAGGAGCTAAAAAGTTAAATATTTTTATCATTTTTTCTATTGTATGCAGTCCCTTGAAAATAAAATTAACAAAATAAAAAATAGAGTGAGTTAGAACACACATTTAAATACTTTTAGACAATATGACTGTTATGAAAATCTATAGATTTTTATAGTGTTTATTTTTACAACCAAATAATTTAAACTTTTTTTCCATTTACTACAATGATGGTAGCTGTTAAAAACATAAGCTTTTATGACTTAGAGATAGCTCTTTTTTTTATTGGATTGATGTTATCTAAACTTGATATGTTCATAGATTTCTATACTATGAAGTGTAAAGCAATAGTGTCTCTCATATATTATTACATTAAAGTGGACATTTTCTAAAAAGAAATAGAGTGTCTGCAATAATGCTAACATATTATTAATACCTGCCATGTTTCTTCAGTTCTCAAATTAAAACATGGACATTTAAATATGTACATTTAAAAAACTGTACATGCCTACAGAATAAGGCATTTCTTTTGGAAGATGATACAATCCTTGCAATATAGTTAAATGATAGAATTACTAACATATTATTTAAAAATAAGTTATTAAACTATAAAAGCTTTTTGTTTATTATAAAACTAGAAATTAAAAGAAGTATAGAGAAGAAATACCAACATACTTAAGTATGGATCTTGAGTAAACTTCCTCCAGTCTTTCACATTCTTTTTGCAAAATTAAATATATATTGATGTGTGTTCTACTTTTAAAAATTAATATCAAAATAGGCGTTTCATTTTATTAAAATGCTATTGATCAATATATTTTTTTAAAAGTTTGGCATACAGTCTTTAGGATTTTTACATTATGTCATATTCTTAAAACTTATTCCCAAGTTTCTTGTAAAAAATTTGATATCTTGTCAAAATTCTGGATTTACAAAATGGCTTAAGAAGTTTTATTTTCTAAAGTTATGTATAAAGCATTGAAATTAGATTTATAATTTGAAAAGTTCTCAAGCAGAATTCTGCTATTTTTAAGACAACACATTATTGATCTACTCAGTTTTCTTCACATTATTGAGCTAAAAAATTGTATACTTCTATTGTGAAATCTAATAAATTATACTTTTTCAGAAATGTGCTATAATGCAGATTTTCAACTGTTAATATATATTATTCTCCCATAGTTAAAGATAATATACCTTTATATTGTCATATAAACTTTCCAGTTTATCATTTTTGAGAATGAGAAAAAATACCATTTTCTGTTTTTCTCTCATTTTCAAAACAACTTGGCCACACTTGTAGTACTGAACTTTCTAACATCAGGTTTACAAGTTATTTATAAATTATATTTTTGCTTCTTTATTAATATATTTACTTTAACATTTATTTTCAATTTTTCCCTTTTCTATTATTTTCTGCATGTTTATTTTTTATTATCAACCACTTAAACTGTTAGTTTATTTTCATATAACATTATTTTTTAATTATTTCAAATGAAATAAAAACATAGAAAATAAAGTTTTTAAAACACATAAAACTACTTTAATTTTTATCTAAAACTTTAATGCCTTATTATTAAAGTAAGCTATTTAGGCTATTTATTTATGAGTAAAACTGTGCCTTTTGTCTCAAAGTTTTCACACAGGATTTTTCTTATCACTGTAATTTTACTTTTCTTTTTTTCGCGTCAACAAATATTCAGATGTGAAAGAGTGTTTGGGAGGGTGTCTATAATATGTGTTAGGTAGTGTTGGAGAAAG
Organism: Sapajus apella; assembly: GCF_009761245.1. Lineage (NCBI taxonomy): Eukaryota > Metazoa > Chordata > Mammalia > Primates > Cebidae > Sapajus > Sapajus apella. The sequence goes on along the minus strand of NW_022436943.1, from coordinate 23,216,845 downwards.
AGGAGTGATGTCCAAGTGTTCTGTAAGCATTGTTTAGACTTTGACACACATTTTTAATAGCATGGTTAGAGAATGAAGCTTTTAATTTTCCCTGTCTTATACTTAGCAATGTTTTATTTTTAGCCTTGTGAAATAACAATTTTTTAAAAAAATAATTAATGAATACTTGAAAGGAAGAAGGTATCATATAATATTTGGGAAGTTGAAAGGCAAACATGACTTCATTCACCCTTAATTTATTGTTCAAATTTTCTATATTCTTTGTAATTTGATGCAACACAGGTATATGAGATATAATGATGTTTCTCGTGTTCCTTTATTTTTCTTCCTTTCTTCTATATTTAAATGAATGGGCTGCCTTCCTTTGAAACAGATTTATGACTTTTAAACTGAAAAATATTTTAGAGAAACAAATTATGGCCATATCATGTAGAAACAAGAGCAAGGTATATTTTCTCTTTCTCAAAGTTCTACTTTTGTGCCAAATTTTCTGCATCTTTACATCAAAGCTATAATTTCCTCGTAATTTTTATCACCTTTTTTTTAAACAGTTCTTTTAGGGAGTTTATTGAGTTCATCTTTTATATGTTACTTTATTTTCCATACTGTCTTTTCTGCTTATACTATATGTTCTGCTTATGTATCAAATAGCCTTAAAACTGAATGGATTAAAATATCAACAATCATTACATTTGTTCATGACTCTGCAGTTTAGACAGGTCCAGGTAGGGGTAGCTAGTCTTTTTAATCACAGCTCTCTATAGGGTGCACCAATGGCCTGGGACCTGGGATAGTTGGAGGGCTAAGAAACGTTTTATTTTTGTGAAGTCTCTGGGCTGCTTCAAGTGATTTTTCTACATGGTCCATTCAGAATGGCAGTCTCAGAACAGTTGTACATGGCAAGTTTTGCAGGAGTCAGGAAATGGAGGGTGCGATCTCTAAGGATCTGGACCCAGAAACAGGCAAAGCATCACTTCCTCACCATATTGAGTTGGTCAAGCTATCACATAGCCTGTCTATACAAAGAAAGGAAAAAAGCATCTATTTTTAACCCATTACACAGTTCCATTGTCATTCAGATGCATCATCACTGTTAATAATTTAGAAAGCCCATTTTTCACGTCTAAATAGTTCTTCCCTAGCCTGGATTATTCCCTTGCTTGATGGCTTCTCTAAGAATTTTTGTCAGATTGTTGCTTCCATCACAGTTGGCTGCAGAACACTTTCACAGCATTGTAGTATCTTTGAATTACAAAACGCTTCATGTCTAAGAATATGTTGAATGTAAGGTTCCTGTTGCAACAGAAGTGGGAATTAGAGGCTGAAGCCAAGGAAAAAATCCACATATATTATAAAAGTGGTAAAAAGACATTGGGAACTAAACTCCCTTCCCAGGACTTAAGAATTGGTTGAACATGACCCAAAGCTCTGTTGACATTCTATTAAACAAACACCAAACAAACAAACAAACAAAAAATTAGTTGAACAATCTATGCCATCCCCAATCATTACCCAACACAACATAGATTTTGTCTATAAACATAAAGGCCTAGGGAAGAAAATAAAAGGTTAGAATTACAGAGTTCTTAGTAGGAGGAAAATAGGAGATGAAGGCGGCTTCCTATCATTACAGGCCAAGAAAATAGAGTTCCATGTGAATAAATCATGGACAACAGGATGCCCCAAAGAAAGACTGTCATATTATACAACAACTAGATGCTTAGTGATTATTTAATCTCTGCATTTACTCTAGGAATAACTTTTGAATAGTGTATTAGTCCATTCTTGCACTGTTAGAAAGAAATACTGGAGACTGGGTAATTAAAAAGGAAAGAGTTTCAATGGGCCCACAGTTCTGCAGGCTCTATAGGAAGTATAGTGGCTTCTGCTTCTGGGAAGGCCTCTGAAAACTTACAACCATGGCAGAAGGCGAAAGAGAAGCAAGCATGTTTTATGTGGCCAGAGCAAGAGCAAGACAGAAAGGTGGAAGGTGCACACTAATCACTTTTAAACAACTAGATCTCATAATAACTCACTGACTCACTATCACTATCAGGAGAACAGCATTGAGGGGCTGGTGCTAAGTCATTCGTGAACACCACCCTCATGATCCAGTCACCACCTACCAGCCCCCACCTCCAACACTGGGGATTATAATTCAACATGAGACTTAGGATGTTGTCTAAGAGCCAAATCATATCAAATAGAGAAGAGTGCTGTAAGGAGGAAAACATTTGTTTTATGTTTGTACATCATCAAATTCATACAGTTTAATAAACTGCATATATTTGCCAATATTGAAGTTAATAAAATACTTGAGTTGGTTTATTTTGATAGTAAGTGTGGATCTCCATTCAAAATTTTCACAAATAAATTTTCATGTTTGGGTGACCTCAGATGAAAGTGAGACTCTTAGCAGGATATTATTTGAGGATTCAGCCACCCAGGAACATTGTGGGAGAGAATCAATTTTGGTAATGGCTGTTTTTAAAATATTCTTGTTTCTTGATGGTGATAGAGATCCAGATAATGTTTAATGAGGGCTGGGCAGTTAAAACCTTTCTGAATTAATGGGGTGTCATTTGAAGGAGCCTACTTAGGGTTTTACTCTTAATACTGACTAAAAATACTATGTATTCAAAAGAAAGTGGAAGAAGTGGGATTGTGTAAAATGTTGCCAATTTGTGTTGTAGTGATTTATCTTTTTTATTTGATTTGATTCAAAATGGCGCCTTTGACATTGTATCTAGCAGAAACTCCACGAGTTTTCTGGTATATGGGTGATATTTTCCTTTAGCTATCTTTGTGGCATGAACGTTTTCCCTCACATTTTCATAATTTGTAGACAATTTTAATGGGAATGTTGGATGGAGGATTAAGAACCATATCATAAGCCCGTGAATCTGATCTTATCCATTTGATTTATATTTGAGCTATATCCACTTATCTTTTGGGAACAAAATATGAAAATGAAAATACTTGAAATTATAGTGTTTTGTTAGCCAGAAAGACACATTATATCTTAGCTGGACCTGAGAAAAATATCTTTCTAAACTACTTGTCATTAATGGTATAAGTTACTTCTGTATACTTTTTTTTTCACGTTAGGTAATGTGCTGATGTTATAACAAAGTTTGAGGAAGGTATATCTCACACAGGAATGTGAAAACCCAATCATCATGCTTATGAACTGCAAAAGGATTCCCTACACATTTTAAGCTAAATATAGATGATTGATAGATGGATGGATGGATGGATGGATGGATAGATAGATAGAGACACAATTGCAGTTATTTTATTTATGTGGTATTGGTTTTAAGATAAAATGGAAAACACCATATGAACAAAAGGAAGAAGTAATCTGAAATTATAACTAAAGAAAAAATGAAACAATGATTTTTGAGAACATGGTATAAATTTTCTGAGATATAGCTAAGTTCATACATAGTTTAGAATATAGAGGATACCTCTACAGTAACTTCTTTTTAACTATATATGATTTTAGTATCCTATTAATCATTTCTCTCAACCATCTTCCACTCCTTATCATCCCCCTGACTCTCTCCTCAACAGCTTTAAGAGAGAAAGACAGTGGTAAAGGATGAGATACAGTATTGGGGAAGATTGAAACTCGAAGTTCTGTTCAAATAATAAAAATCAGAAGAAAAATGATATTATCTTCTGAGTCCTGGTTCTGTTTGCCTCAAATCATTTTTCCTGTCTCTAATACATCTCACTTTTGTATTTAAAAAAAGAACTATTAATCTACTCACATTACACCTCAACATTATTTTGTCCCTTTTGGCCATCTTTGAATAATTAAACAAATTGTATGTGATATTTCCCAGTAAAGGAATAAAATAGAAGCTCTCAAACATTTGTCCAATTTTTCCTCACTGAAATGTATTACATTCTAAATGGAAAAAATTATTGTTCAAGTGATACTTTTTAAGAAGAGAGTTATTTCAAAATATAATATTTATTTAAGGTCTACATTTATGGGGATTTTATTTCCTTTTTTTTTAATGAATTGATTAAAATACTTTGGGAATTTTCTTATAATAGCACTGTTTTCTATTTCATCTTCTGGAGATGAATTTTGTAAAAGTTTAACATTACAAAAAGAAACTAATCTTTGGAATGACTTTTTCATGCTATTTAACAAAGTGTAGATTACAAGCCACAATGTATGGGATTTGTAACTTGCCATAACAATAGTGGTTACTTGCTTCCTTCAGGCACTATTCCTGTTTTTGCTTGCTCCAACAGGAAGTATTTTCTTTAGATCTTCTCTGTACAATGCCACAGATCTGTTGGGTAAGCAGAACCATGTGTTAAGTATTTTTGAATTTTACAAATAGTGTTTTTATCATTGACTCTGGGGAAAACAGCTACTTCTTTCTCTTCTTGCCACCTTCTCCTCCTGCTCCTCCTCCTTTCTGCTCTTTCCTCCTCTTCGTCCTCTTCTTCTTTTGCTTTTGTTGTTATTAGTTTGTTTCTTACTGTGGGGATCTATGAACTCTGGGGATCAGCTTACAGAACTGAATAGCCCTGCTGCAGCATCCTAGAGCAAGCTTTGGCGGGGCCTATAAGAACAGCCAATTATTGATTTGGTACCCAGTTAAAGAATATGTTTCCAGCATCCCATTTAAATAGATGTGGGCATATAACTAGATTTTGCCCAATAAAAAATAAGCAGTATTTTTGTGAACCAGTTTCACAGTCCTACCCTATCACCCTCTTTCCTGTTGATAGGAATGTGGATAGGAAATGAAATAGTGATTTTTTTTTTCCAGGAAAGAGTTCAGGAGGGTGGAGAAATAAACCAAAATAATTCTGGCTTTAAAAAGCCAGACCTCAAATGTTGGCTCTTATAATCTCAAGCAATGTAATATTGGACAAGTTTCTGAAGTTCTCTGAACTTCAGTTTTCTCATTTTAAAAACATGAATAGTATTATTGTGAGAACCAAATGTGGCTGTTTTTGTTGTAAGAATTATTATATTGAGAGAATAAAATGAGATCATGTGTGCAAGGTACCTAGGACAGTGTACAACTACAAAACATGTTATTTTCCTTCCCTGTTATTTTCTATATAACTCTGAGTTTATGTTCTATATAGCTATTTTTAAATCATTTTTCAATAGATGTGTGAAGTGTATTAATTACCAAAGTGTAATTTATTTTATCTAATCTGCCATTAATTCTCTCCAGTGTTTTTTTTTATCATCTCCTACAGCATAGTTTTCATGACAAGAAGGCTGATTGATATAGATCATATATCTACACTTAATATTTTGAACATGTATAATTCAGCTATAATAACTTCATTAATATCTTTTACTAATTCTAACATCTATGTGAGTTGAACTTAATTGTATATTTTTTATTCATTATAGGGTTAGAACATAGCATTATTCTTGCTTCTCTGAAAACCTGATAATTTTTATTAAATGCCAAATATTATAAATTTTACCTATGTGGGTTCTGGATATTTTTGTGAATCTGTAAATATTCTTGAGCTGTGTTCATTGGATGTGCTTAGGTAACTTAGAAGTGATTTAATTTTTTCACATCTTGCTTTCAAGCTGTGTTAGGTGGGACTGGAGCAGTGCCCAGTCCAGGGATAATTATTCTCTACTACTAGGCAAGACCCTTCTATGTATTCTACCCAGTGCTCCTTAGGTCATAAAGTTTTCCAGTCTGTTGATGAAAACAGGACTATTTCTGGCCCTAGGTGAATTCCATATCCTGTTACTTATGATCCTTTTAGCTGTTTTTTCCCTTGGTGTGAGGTAGCCCCTTCACATGCTTGTGTTGACCAATACTCCATTGAATGCCTGAAGGAGGCCCTCTGAGATATCCAGAATCCTCTCTCTGTGCAAAGCTCTCATCTCCCATACTTTCTCCTATGAATACTTGACGCCTTGATCTGTCTCAGCTCCAGCTCCTCAATTCACGGCCCATTAGACTCAATCTGTGTTTCCCCTCTTTCTGTCACAGCAAGGAGGCCCTCAGTGTGAGGTAGAGCACTCCTAGCATCACTTGACTTCTCTCCTGTGTTTTGAGGATCACTGTTCGTTGTTGTTGGATGTTCAGCACCTTGAAAACTGTTGCTTCATATATATTATCTCTTTTATTATTATTTTAGGTGGGAGGGGAAATGAGTTAACTTTATCTTGTCAGGAAATAAAATTTAGGAGCAGAAAATTTAGTAAGCTAAAATATTTTAAGAACTTTCTATGCTATTCTGTATTGAAGATCATCCTGATTAATCTTTAAAAGTTTCTTGATTAAATATTATTCATTCTTCTGTGTTACAGATCAAGAAACTGAGAATTTTTTGAGATTAAGTTACACAGACCAGGAGCCCAGACTGTCTGAGCAAAAGTGTATTTGCTTAACCTCGTGTTATTCTACTAAAGAAATACATATGATCTTAGACCCGCATATAGTCTAAGGAAAGAAGCAAGACATATAAATTAACAGTTAAAATGTATTGGAAAAGAAAAAAAAGAACTATGTTGGAGAACTGTAAAACAAAAAACTTAAGAGTAAACAGAAAAAGAAGCTAACAGAAAAAAAACTAAAAGAAGCTGACTTTTAGTTTTTTTACTGAATAAATAATAAACTATTTAAAGAATAAGTTATTTGTAAATGCATGGAAACTATATTTTGTATAATAAATGTTTTTATACAATCTTAAAGGTAGTTTTCCAGTTACCTATTGCTGCATAAGAAACTGACCCAAAATTTATTGGCTTAAAAAAAATCAGTCATCTTATTATGCTCACAGTCTGGGCATTAGAGATTTAGATAGGATTGGGCTGGGAGAGTATTCTGTTTCATGAGGTATCAACATGGATCAATCAGTGGTATTAAGCTGTTAACCAGGACTAGCCTGAGGGTCAAAAATGGCTCCCCTCATTACCTTGTGTTTTGGCAAAACTGTGGGAAGGCTGAGCTCATCTGGGTTTTTTTTTTTTTCCTTCTCTATGTGGTCTCAGGGCATCTTCACATGGCCATTTATAGACAGGAATGCATGGGCCTTTCAAGTATCAGCCTTTAAAGTACCAAAGCAGATATTCCTAAGAAAACATACTTCCCATTTAATTCCTTAGCTAAACAATGGTAGGAAAAAATTATCAGTGATCACTTTTATATACATGGGTATCCCAGGAATAAATAAAGGTGTAAAAGTTAAATTCTCAGAATCATCTATGGTTGTAAATATAGATCCCCAAAATAATAAGATCCCCTTACAGATACATAAGACCACACTTTTCTAACATAAAAATGCTTTCTATTAACTGTTATAACTATGTGCTAAGGAAATCTCATAACAATTCACATTTCTGATTCATATTCCAACCACTGAAATATAACAAATTAGAAATTATTGGTTTTGTAGCCCAGTGTTTTTTAACAATAAATGTGATAAGCTCTCAATTCCTTAAATATTTTAAGATGTTATAAAGCATAACACTATCACTTTTATAAAAATAATACATATAACTAAAAAATGGTCCTGATAAATCATAAAATCTTAGTTCAAAACTTGTAAAATCCTATGCATATGAAACCTTCAAAATGGAAGGCTAAATTAATTTTTAAAAAACATAAAAAGAGGATATTAAATTTTGGATTATTGTTTACAACTGGGAACAGTATGTAAAGATGTTCATATAATCAGTTTTACTACCTATTTTGATATTTATACCTTTCGATATGTTTCTTCTTTACTTAATTTTTAACATGTATAACTGTAGATGTATTTATAGGTTTGTTCCCATTGGAACAAGTGTTATACTCTTTTTTTCTATAATAATTATTTGCTCATGTTCGTAAAATGTTGTATTAATAGATTAGTAAATTGTATCTGAGAATGAAGTTTAAAAGGAAGAGTAAAATGCACACATACACACACACACACACACACACACACACACACACACCCCTTCCCCACAATTGTGAGTGGAAGATTGTAGAAAAAAAAAAGAATTAACAAATATAGTTTCCCTGAGTTCTATACTAGGGCCAATCTCATTTAGCTTCTGTATAAATGACCTTGAAATAGGGGTAAAATCTCAACCATACCTTGGTTTGAAAACAGTAGACAGACTAGAGTATGGGATAAAGCTACAGGGAAATCTTAATAGAATATAGCCATGACCAGGAATGTTACAAATGAAATTTAATGTAATAGAGCCTTGTTTTCACATTACATGGGAAAATGCCAGAATCATGGTAGAGGGAAAGCAGAATACCTTATGTAATTTAAAGCTGGAAATAATGGGATTTTAAGGTATTTATAATTTTTAATTTATAAAGGTATTTTTAAAACATATTTATAATTTTCCAAAATGCTGCAAATCCTGTGAATGTGCATTTTGAAAGTTTGCATATAGATTCTAAGAAAATAAAGTAAACATATAGGTGCTATTAAAATATATAATTCTATACATGAATTTAAAACTTGGAGTCATAATAACCATGTGTAATACTTCTGAGTATAGAGAGTTTGTTTCCGTTTCTCTCATTTTTATCTATAACACAGTTAATAAAATCTCATAGTATAGAATGACAACAAAAAGTAGGAATGCGTATGGAATGTTAAAATCTTACTTATAAGTGAAAGAAGATATTGAACTACATGATCTAACAATCAATAAATGAGCAATTATTTTCCTCCTTTTAGCCAGTACCTTTTAAAATTCTACTGCCTTTTTTCCTTTAATAGTTGTGATAGCTCACTCTTGATACTGAAGAAAACACTCATCTTTGTAGACCAATCCTTGGGAGGAAACTGATCAAATGGTGGATGACATTAAATTTCTTGCTCTTAAATTTTTATTGCTGTTGTTAGTCTTCATAAATGAGTTTATATAAAAATAACTTGCTTTCTACTTTCTAAATTTGAATTCATTGGTCAATAAATACCCCCTTTCTTCACTTATATTCTAAAGATTCTTCATTAATATGTAAGAAGGTAACCATATTAACAAATTAGCCTTCATCCATTTGGGGATAAAATCAAAGAGGTAGAAGTAGGGTGCGAAAAGATCAGAATATCTAGGATTATTTTCTTTACCTCAGACTCCAAATCAGACTAAGAAATTAAATGGATGAGAGGTAGACACCATCATAGGGATGCTGGAAAAATCTAGATATAATTGTTTCTTATTTTGAAAACACACACAGATGCATTTTCTCCTAAGGAACTGAGTCTTAGAACTTCAGAACAAGGTCGTTTGTAAGCTTTCAGAATGACTTCTTGTACCAATCCATGAAGAACTTGGGGAAGAGCAGTCTTGGGGACTGAGCTCTCAACCTGTGGGATGTGACACTATCTCTAGGTAGATAGTGTTGGAATTGAATTGGAGGACACCCAGTTGGTATCTGCTGCAGAATTGATTGCTCACTTGGTCATAGTGTTCTTGGTCACAGACATCTTCTGTGTTGATGATTGCTGTGGTATGACAGCAGAGTAAAAATGGTTTAGGATTTTCCTAAGACCCAGGAAACAGGATATTTTGAGACCCTCAATAAGAGAGAAATTCCCCCAGATCTATATGTACTTGTAATAGTCAGGATTTTCCAGAGAAACAGAAACAATAGTGTGTGTATATACAAACATACATATATATAATGGAAATAGGCTCACGTGATTATGGAGACTGTGAAGTCCCATCATCTGCTGTCTGCAAGCAGAAAATCCAGGAAAGCTATAGATGTAATTCAGTTTGAGTCTGTCTGCCTGAAAGTTAGAGTGTGATACAAATCCTAGCCTGAGACCGAAGGCCCAAAAGTCAGAAGCTAACACCCTCGTGAGTGTTTGAACAAGCTACCTGCTCTCCATGGACATTAGTTTATTCACATATAAAATGGATATTGTAAGATGTTCTCTACAAGAATGTTGAGGGTTAAAACTACAATCTATTTAAAATTGGTTAAGAAGACTTTACATAAGTTGTATTAATTATACATTTTCGTTTAGAACAATGATAGTTCTGTAATATTTTATTTTCTAAATATATTCTATAGAAAAAGATGCTATAGAAGTTTTAAATTTATAAATAAAAGGGAAATGAGAAATAAAATTGCCAAACGTATTTCAGATCTAGAGAGCACCATGGCCTTCTCATAACCATCTTTATCGTTGGCTAGATGGTTGCTATCCTAGACATAAATATTGGTCAGAATGCATCTGAAAACTAAGGCCAAAGACTTAATGATAAGAAGACAGATTATAATGATGTCTATTAAAATGTATGAAAAATAGAATGAAAGCGCATAGTTAATTGTCAACTTTAGAAACAGGAATTGAAATCGCTAAGAAAAGTTCAAAGCAACATGTAAACCATATTTTTTTTTTGTTTTGATACGTGATTTTTCATATCATAATACTCTTATACTAGAGTATGGGAGTAATAGGTTACTCAAAATGGGCCCGTTATACCTTTTATCCCTGACCACAGTGATTATTCTAGGAGTAATCAAGTAACAAAGACTGGATGAGAAGTTCCTTTTCTGAAGTTTTTCATACTGGGGTTGTTGGGAAGAGGATTTCTTTTTTTTTTTTTTTTTTTTTTTTTGAGACAGAGTCTCGCTCTGTCACCAGGCACCAGGCTGGAGTGCAGTGGCAATCTCGGCTCACTGCAACCTCCCCCTCCCAGGTTCAGGCAATTCTCCTGCCTCAGCCTCCCAGGTAGCTGGGGACTACAGGCGCACGCCACCACGCCCAGCTAATTTTTTTTTTTTTTTTTTTTGTATTTTTAGTAGAGACGGGGTTTCACCATGTTGGCCAGGATGGTCTCGTTCTCTTGACCTCGTGATCCGCCCACCTTGGCCTTCCAAAGTGCTGGGATTACAGGCTTGAGCAACCGCGCCCGGCCGGGAATAGGATTTCTAAATGTATTTTAGTCCTCCATGGTTATAGAGCCTATAACATCTAACTTCTTAACTGCTATCAGCCATTCCTTTTCCTCTTTCATATTCTCCTTAGATTAGAATAGAGAAAATAAACTGATACTCAGAAAGGAGTGGATGTGAGAACCAGAAAGAGCCAAGAAGCATTTGGTTCCTTCAGTGTTAGCAATCTTACAGTCAATTCTACCATTTTATTTTTCCTGCAATTTGGTTCTCTGATCCAATAAATGTCCCATTTCTATGGAAGATAAATGTGAGTAGCTTGCATATGTATTGGTTACCAAGGAACTGAAAATTATCATGAAAAATTATGTTAAGAGATATTTTTAAGGAATAATAAAATCATATTTTAAAATCTCAAAAAGAGGAAGACACTTAGAAATGAAAATTTGAAGGTTAGCTTAGAGAAGATTATTTATTACTATGTCAGAGCAAAGACAGGTTTAAGTGTCAGTTACTCTATGTAGAAAACTGAAGAAAATAAACAAAGATAGTTGTGCATTCTGGTTATTGTCAACAGAAGAAAATTTACTTGGAAGAAATGAGAAATGTTTTCTTTCAAGTGTTTAGAAATTTATACTGCATAAAATTTAATACTTACCACAAAACTCCATCTACCACCATAAATTTAAAAGAAAAAACAAACCTTAAGGTATGCACATACTTAAGACTGAAAAATATCTTCTGAGTACATAAAATGGATTTTTTTATGCTTATCATAATTCTATTCCCACTCATTTGAATGCAATTTACCACCATCATAACATTCTGAGGGGAGCTTATAGAGATTGTGTTGTAATGTCAAATTGCTATATGAAAACAATTTTGATAAGCCCATGGACACCACATTATAATGACAAATTATAATGACAAAATGGTTTCATGTTTCCATGGAGACTAAATTACAATGTCAAACTGATGACAAAATGAGGTCAATACAAATCTACATAGACCAGATTGTGATATTAAAACAATGCAAAGCAATGTCACCACCACCAGTCTGGGGAGGCTATGCTATGATGTCAATATGATGGGAAAGTAATATCTAGGATGATGTCAAAACAGTAACAGAAAAGATGTCAGTGGAAATATCAGCAGCATCCTTCATGATTACAGTACAATAGATCACTATTACTAATGTAGATTTCACCAATGCTAAGATAAAGCTAGTAAACCTAAGAAAATAGAAGTTTAAACATTTAAGTATTCTAATTCTAAATATTATTTCATTCTAAGCTCTTAGGTGACAAGTTCTTAAGACGTGGAAGTTAGGGTGAAAAAAACTAAGCCATGTTACTCAGTGGTGGAAGTTATTTATTGAAGAATCTGTGTAGATGTAAATTACTTTCCTCATTTGCAATAGAAATATGAAAGGACCCACAGGGAGACAGTCTGATTAATTCAGTACTCTCTAGAATGCTTCACAGGCAGACTTTTCTGTTGAAATGTCTTTGAGGCATGCTCTCCCACACCTTGGGTTGCTTGTCACACCTTTTAATTCTTTTTTCCATCAAAAAGTTAAAATATTTACAGTTACATTTTTGTATTTTATAAATTATAAACCAAGTAGTTTAATGCTTCCTTAAACCTGCCATTGTCAAGAATAGTATGAGGCATAATGTTATCTTCACCAATACAGATTATTTCCATTTGTTGTTAAATAATAAATTATATTGATTAAATTTATCTTGAACATGTGTGATAAATATTTTAACCTAATGCTAATGTCAATCAGTTGAATGTTAAATGCAAATGAAATAGAATACATTTATTATGGTTGCTCAACACAGATCATTTTTTTTTCCTGCTCTTGATAGTAACTCTGACTTCTGGCAGAAATAAAAGAGACAACATGCTACTGGGTCATAAATACATTTTGGTTACTTAAAAATAATCCTTTCATCGAATGAGGAAAAGAGAATTTTACTGTGGGAATAAGGCCACTTGGATCCCTAGCTCTAGCACCCTCCCCATGGGAATAGAAGGATCTCCTGTCTCATGGGAGTTCCAGGAACTGCAATATGCAAATACTCCTGTGTCTCAGTGCCTGCTCTAGTGGCCACCCACCCTAGCAACCACCGTGATTCTTCACAGCTTAGTGCCTGGGACCCAAGGTTCTGCTGGTGTGGGCTTAGAAGGGTATCTCCTGATTTTCGGGTTGCAAGGATCCATGGGAAAAGCGTGGTTTTCACACAAAAAAAGCACGATCCCTTACCTCCTCCCTTGGCTAGGGGAGGGAGTTCTCTTTGCCCTGTGAAACTCCCAATGACTCCCGAAGTTGTAGAATTCACTTGCAGTTTTCATCCTTCTCTGCAGGAGTCCCAGAGCAAAGCTGTTTCTACTCAGCCATGTTGGCTACTCCCTTCTTATATTTCTTAAAAGTATTTTTTAGACCTTTGTTCTTTTACACAAATTTGAGCATTAATTTGTCAAGCTCCTAGCATTAGGAAACCATAGCTTTATAAAAATGGCTTTTCCTATGATTAAATATATTTCTCTCCTTTAAAGAATTGCTTAGAATCTTACAAAGTTTTAAAATTTTAGCAATGTATTGTTTTCCTCAATATAAGAGCTAAAAGAAAAGAAGATAATGTAATTGGAAAGGACCTAATAGTGGGTGTCAAAATACACAATATTTTGGGCTCGGTGTGGTGGCTCAAGACTGTAATCTCAGCATTTTCGGAGGCCGACGCTGGTGGATCACCTGACGTCAGGAGTTTGAGAACAGCCTGACCAACATGGTGAAACCCGTCTCTACCAAAAATGCAAAATTAGTCTGCCTCGGTGGTGCATGCCTGTAATCCCAGCTACTCAGGAGGCTGAGGCAGGACAATAGTTTGAACCCAAGAGGTAGAGGTAGCAGTGAGCTGAGATCCCACCATTGCACTCCAGCCTGGGCAACAAGAACAGCAAAACTCTGTCCCTGAAACCACCCCCACAAAACAAACAAACAAACAAATAAAAAACAATATTTTATTTATGATGTGATTATTTGGGAGTAAATGAATATTAATTTGTGGCTGTTATTTGAATTTATAGACTTTTCTATTATATTTTACACACAAACAGGCACACACCTGCAGGATAACAGCAGCAATGGATTTGTTACCTGATATTTAAATAAATGTAATTACTTTTTTTCTTTTTAAATTTATTTATTTATTTATTTAGAAATTATATTACTTTTTTTTCTTTTTTGTTTTTTTTTTGAAGAAAGAGAAAGAAAAAGAATAAAAAAAAAGAATAAAGGAAAGGAAGAAAGAGGAAAAGGAAGAGGGAGAGAGAACAGGGGTGTTGCTTTATTGCCCGGGCTAGAATGCAGTCTAAAAATGGGTATGACTGTAATTGTGTTTAATAGTAGAGACATAAAAAAAAATGAGGGAAGAAAATAATTAACAAGCAGCCAACCAATATTTCATTTAAACCTGTAAATACGTGTGATGTAGTACTGATAAGAGTGTATATTTTGTGTATTTAAAGTGGAGAGTTCTATGAATGTTAATTAAGTCTGCTTGTTCCGGATCTGTGTTCGAGTCCTGAATATCGATGTTAACTTTCTTTCTCATTGATCTGTCTAATATTGATGTTGAAGTCTCCCACTATTATTGTGTAGGAGTCCAAGTCTCTTTATAAGTCTTATATATCTGGGTATTTCTGTACTGGGTGCATATATATTTAGGATCTTTAGCTCTTCTTGTTCTTTTTATCTTTATGTAATATCCTTCTTTGCTTCTTTTGATCTTTGTTGCTTTGAAGTCTATTTTATCAGCAAAAATTGCAACTCCTGCTTTCTATTTATTTATTTTTGCTCTCCATTTGGTTGGTAAATTTTTCTCCATCCCTTTGTTTTGAGTCTTTGTGTATCCTTGCATATGAGATGGATCTGGATGTAGCATACCAATGGGTCTTGGCTTTTTTTGCCTGTCTGTGTCTTTGGATTGGGGGATTTAGTTGATTTAAATTTAGAATTAATAACAATATATGTGAGTTTGATACTGTCATTTAATGTTAGCTGGCTGTTTTGCCCATTAGTTGATGCAATTTCTTAATTATGTTGATGTTCTTTATTTTTTGGTATTTTTTAGAAAGGCTGATACTGGTTGTTCCTTTCTATTTGTAGTGGTTCTTTCAGAAGCTCTTGTAAAGCAGGCCTGGTGGTGATGAAATCTCTGAGTGCTTGTTCACAAAAGATTTTATTTTTCCTTCGCTTATGAAGCTTAGTTTGGCTGGATGTAAAATTCTGGGTTGAAAGTTCTTTTCTTTAAGGATGTTGAATATTGGCCCCCACTCTCTTCTGTCTTGTAGGGTTTCTGCTGAGAGATCTGCTGTGAGTCTGATGGGCTTCCCTTTATGGGTAACCTGACCTTTTTCTCTGGCTGCCCTCAGTATTTTCTCTTTCATTTCAACCCTGGTGAATCTGGCGATTATGTGCCTTGAGGTTGGTCTTGTTGAGGAATATCTTTGTGGTGTTCTCTGTATTACCTGGAGTTGAATATTGTCCTGCCTTGCTAGGTTGGGAAAGTTTTCCTGAATAATATCCTGAAGCGTATTTTCCAGCTTGGATTGATTCTCTTCATGACATTCAGGTACACCCATCAAGCGTAGATTAGGTCTTTTCACATAGTCCCATATTTCTTGGAGACTTTGCTTGTTCTTTTTTATCCTTTTTTCTCTAATCTTGTCTTTTTGTTTTATTTCATGAAGTTGGTCTTCGACCTCTGATATCTTTTCTTCTGCTTGATCAATTCGGCTGTTAAAACTTGTGCATTGTTCGCGAAGTTCCCGTGTTGTATTTTTCAGCTCCATTAATTCACTTATATTCCTCTCTAAATTGTGTGTTATTGTTAACATTTCATCAAACCTTTTTTCAAAGTTCTTAGTTTCTTTGGGTTGGGTTAGAACAAGTTCTTTTAATTCCCAGAAGTTTCTTATCATCCACTTTTTAAAGCCTGCTTGTGATAATGGAACACAGTCTTTCTCCATCAGGCCTTGTTCTGTTGCTGATGAGGAACTGTGATCCCCTGTAGAGCGAGAGGCATTCTGATTTTGGGTATTCTCAGACTTTTTAGGCTGGTTTCTTCCCTTCGTTATAAATTTATCCATCTGTGGTCTTTATAATTACTGTCTTTATAGTTGGGTTTCTGAATGGACGTCCAACTTGTTGATTCCCGGGGCTAAAATCCGAGCAACCCACTGCGTCGGCCAAAACAGCGGCTTTAAGATGGATGATGCTTTTCTGACTCTGCACCAAGAACCGCCGCTCCAAGGCAGCGGCAAAACTGCCTCACCGGCCTCAAGAGTCGCGCTGGCGACACATGGGGCTCCTCCGCTGGGAATCTCCCGGTGCGTGAGCAACAAAAATTGATCTGAAAGTGTGGCATCCCCTCATTCTCTGCTCTTTCAGTGGGAGCTACAATCCCGAGCTGCTAGTGATCAGCCATCTTGATCTCTCTCCTAAAATTTATTTATTATGCTGTAAGTTCTGGGGTATATGTGCAGATCATGCAGGTTTGTTACATAGGTATACACATGCCATGACCCCATCGTCTACATTAGATAGTTCTCCTAATGCTATCCCTCCCCAATACCCCACCACCTACTATCCCTCCCCTAGGCCCCACCCCTCAATAGGCCCCAGTATGTGATGTTCCCACCACCTTCATATCCATGTGTTCTCATTGTTCAGCTCCCACTTATGAGTGAGAATATGCAGTGTTTGGTTTTCTGTTCTGTCACTTTGCTGAGAATGATGGTTTCCAGCTTCATTCATGTCCTTGAAAAGGACATGAACTCATCCTTTTTTATGGCTGCAAAGTATTCCATGTTGTATATGTGCCACATTTTCTTTATCCAGTCTATCATTGATGGGCATTTGAATTGGTTCCAAGTCTTTCTATTGCGTACAGTGCCATAATAAACTTGTACGCATGTGTCTTTACAATAGAATGATTTATAATCCTTTGGCTATATACCCAGTAACGGGATTGCTGGGATGGTATTTCTATTTCTAGATCCTTGAGGAATTGCCACACTGTCTTCCACAATGGTTGAACTAATTTACATTCCCACCAACAGTGTAAAAGTGTTCCTATTTTTCCACATCTTCTCCAGCATCTGTTGTTTCCTGACTTTTTAATGATTGCCATTCTAATAGGCATGATATGGTATCTCAATGTGGTTTTGATTAGCATTTCTATAATGACCAGTGATGATGAGCTTGTTTTCATATGTTTGTTGGCTACATAAATGTCTTCTTTTGAAAAGTGTCTATTCATATCCTTTGCCCAGTTTTTGATGTGGTTGTTTTTTTCTTGTAAATTTGTTTAGGTTCTTTGTAGATTCTGGATATTAGCCCTTTGTCAAATGGGTAGACTGCAAAAATTATTTCCCATTCTGTTGATTGCTGGTTCACTCTAATGATATTTTCTTTTGCTGTGCAGAGGCTCTTAAGTTTAATTAGATCCCATTTGTCTATTTTGGCTTTTGTTCCCATTGCTTTTGGTGTTTTAGTCATGAAGTCCTTGCCCATGCCTATGTTCTGAATGATATTAAAAAGAAAGAAAGAAAGAAAGAAAGAAATCTAATTACTCTTTAAGACCAAACTCTTTTCCGTACTGGCCAAACCAATAAGTGAAATGAGAATGTAATGGGGATCTTCATTTATGCATCTTTCTAGTCTTTAATGATGATGCTAATTTATGCTATTCCCCTAATGCTGAATGGTGCCATTCTTACTAATAATTGGGTACCGATCCCTATCTTAGTAACCCCTTCCCATGTTGACTCAGGGAGTCCAGTTCTACCACTTGGACTTTGCCATTCTAGGATCCTATTATCACTATGAAATCTGGAAGCCCATTTTAATAATAGCCCTTGTCACTCTGACCTTCATCCACTAGCCTAAATAAAACAGAAATTGAAGCTCCTCCGACCCATGCATTTCTCAATTTTTCAGTGTCCTTTATGCTCTTAGGGATATAATTAAGGGTAGGTGAGTGGATTGCACATCATAAATCACTTTCAACATTCCCATCTTGAATGTCTTTTATTTCCTTCCTCTAAATTATAATAAGGGATTTTCAGCAGTACAGCCTCATTCCTTGGAGGCCACCATTGTTTGTAGACCAGTCAGCTTTCAAAGCTAAAGTTAAGACCATTTCTAGCTATTCATTTTAATGATAAATCAAGAAATCTCACATAAAATCATTTTTATTGAGAAATCCAATGTGATCTAAAACTATGTTTCCCTATACCTAACTTAGCATTTTCAGAATTTATACATACATACACAAACACACACACACATATATTTTTTGCCAGTATAAATGTTAAAATTATTGTAATTATCTTGTTGTATAACATTTTTTTTATTTTCCTGATTTAACTTTATATTTGCCTACTGGGACTTGTAGGAACCTGACTATAGTTAAATTTGTAGGAATCAATGAGGGATAGTATATGGAGTGGGCAAGATAATTTGCATGTACTTAAAAAAGAAACATTTTTAGTTACCTTACTGCAGGTAAAGTAATTATAATATTGTCAGTCCAGGTATGAGGATCCTATAAGATAGAGCGTGAGAAATTGTCTCTACAAGTGAGGTGTATGTATTTATAATACTCAGAGCCATCTAAATTATTTCAAATGACCTCATTTCAATTCTCAGACTTCTATTCCCTAATGGAAGCCCTGATGCTGAAGTAGTAAATCCAACCTATGTTCTAATCTGGAAACTCATAGGATTACATCCCATACATGATTTTTAGCTCTATTAGCTCAATAGCTGAAAGAAAGAAGTTATTTTAGGGATCGATGAAAAAGCAGCCACAGAAAGTTATATCTGAAATATAAGTTAAATGCAGCAATGTTCACTATCAAACATTTGGGTTAGAACCCCAAAACATATCATATTATATTTTGTTTAGTTAAGATATATTTATCAATTTTCATGGGCTAAGTTTAGCAATTTGGTTGAGTGTGTTCATTTTAATTAAGATTTCAATTTATAGAAGGGACCAGTTTTCACATAGGTGACCCAGATCACCAAACCTGGGGGGTGGGTAAAAAAGAGCTTTTTTTTTTTTTTTTTTTTTTTCCCAAAGCTATCCCCAAACCGATGAAGATTGATGGCTTACCTAAAATTAGATTGTTGTATTAGATATTTAGGTAAGAATAGTTTGAGAAAAGGCTATCAGTCAAAATGTTGATGACACAAACAATATTGAAATAAATGGCTGATGAGGCATAGTACAATGAAATGAATGTCTATTTCAATGGCATGTGCTTCATCAGCCATTTATTTTAATACTATACATTTATGTAGTTTAAATAGTACTCATAACTGGTTGTTATTAACCAGCCTTATAAAAATATAAATTATATAATTGTACACTGCAGGTCTTATAATAAGTAAATATATGAGTGTATTATGGAATTTAGGAATTTGTGATATGACGATGCTTTTAAAATCTGAATCAAGCAACATATCAGTTAGAATAAAGAGAATATTTATAATTAAATCTAATTAGTTTGTTTATCACACATTCTGATTATACACAGTACAGCTATGGTCCTCCAGAAGTATCATATTTAGTTGGTGATTGGAATGTGGATAAAATAACCACACAATACAGCACCACAACATTCTTTGCTTTATTCTCCCAACAACAACAACAAAACTACCATTTTAACCATGATCTTTTTGAATTCATTACATTTGGTCATCACTCAAATATTTTTACTTTTTTCAGACTTTGAGATATTAATGTTATAATGGAATAAACTCTGAACTCAGAGGTAAAATTCAAATCCCAGACCTCCAATATGTGGACAAAAAGAGTAAGACATTTAACTTTTCTCGACCCCAATGTTCTTACATGCAAAATGATGGAGTACAATTAGATACTTCTAAGGTTGGTGCTAAACCTAATGTACTACAGTTCTAAAGATTGGTTTTAAAAATATATTATCTCATTTGCCTAAAATGTCATTGTGGTGTTTTATTAAAACCCTAAGAAAACAAACTATGACAAAAAGGCAAAATCCTTCTATCCTTTCCCATCTCTTTCTTTCTCTCTATTCTCTCTCTCTCTCTGTGTGTGTGTGTATATATATATATATATATATATATATATTCTATCTCTTACTAATGTATATGTATGTGTATATGTATGTGTATATATATGTAAATAAATACATACATGCATAAGATTAGACAGTCGAGAATAGATAATGAAATAATAAATATTATTCTCCACCAAATGAAAAAAATCTGAAAAAGTCTATTAAAATATGTAAAAAATTTTAAAAATAATATTGGGCAGTTGAAAGCCTTTCTAAGCATGATATAATTCTCATCATATAATATAAAAACTATAAATAAGTTGACTCAGAGCTGCAACACTGTATAAGTACAGTCTTTATTTACTTAGAACACCTTTCAGATTGTTAAAATTTTGAAAGGTTGAAAATGCATGGTATTAGTGAGTATAAAAAACCAGGCATAATAATGTACAGAATGTAAATCCTGGAAGGAATTTGTTTAAAAAATTATATTAAAATTTAAATATGTCTAGTATTTGATTCTTTATATTCATTACTATGATGTTATTCACTAGATATGTAAGCATAGATACACAATGTTGTATAAACACAGAGCTCCTTCTCTTGCACTGTCAAGGCAAAGCAATCAAAAAGAAAAAGGGAAATACAGAAATAAAACAAAGAGACACAAAAGCTTCACAAGAAACTGAAAATCTAGCAGTAAGGATCTTATTACACAAACCAAGCCACTTATACACATGTACTACATTCCAGGATCACAAAAGTCAAAGTCCAACTCTGTGTACTGAAATTAGCAGATCTCCAAAATGACCATATTTCAACAATTTCAAAATGCTGGGTTTTTTCTTCTATATTTACATATAAGAAATCTGTAGAATTGGGGCAGTTGTGACGTAATGTTGTTGCCTGTACAACAGAACACCAGGCTCAAATTTATGAAGGGGTTGCCAGCTAACTGGAAGAAAATCCCATGAAATAACTATCTGGTTTCTAGGGATTAAAGAAGTTCTGCTCTAGTCACTTAGGTTCTCTTGGCAAATTTGGGATGTCAGACTGGTTCAATGACTTTTATATTTTTATACGGCTTCTTTTAAGAATTGCTAACTCACCTAAGTACTTGATTGAGCAAACAACAATATTGTGAGAGAAAATACAGACTTCGGTAATTCCAAGTTGAAAAGTGATTAAGAATTTGAATTTGAACATAAAATTTTAGGTTATCTTAACCAATTCATTTTTGCCTGAATTTTCCTTTTTAATACATGCACAAAATGGCTATCTTATACAAATACGTGTCTAATTAAAACTAAAAGAACACACATATTCTGTTTATTTATTTAATTAAAGTAATTAATTAATTTATTTTTGAGGCAGGTTCTTGCTCTGTCACCCGGGATGGAGTGCAGTGGTGTGATCACAGCTCAATGTAGACTCAACCTCCTGGTCCCAAGTGATCCTCCCACCTCAGCTAATTTTACCTTTAATTTAAAAATTTAAAAAATAATAATTAAAAAAGACAAAAACTTTTTTTTGTAAAGATAGGGATTCACTATGTTGCCCTGGCTGCTCTCAAGCTTCTGGCCTCAAGTGATCATCCCACCTTGAACTCCTAAAGTGGTAGGATAATAGGTGTGAGCCACCATGCCTAGCAATATATTGATAAAAACAAAAATTCTAAATGGTTAAAAAAATATATTGTGTTACAGCTTACCTGGTAGCATTTTTTTCTTTCTTGGTGGAATGTAAAATAACAGTGCTTCTTTCAACAGATGTTGTCTCAGATCAGATGAAATATGATATTGTTACATGAAATAAAAGGATTATATAAAACAGAAATCATATATTCTTAATTTCACAGGAAAATGTTAAAAGGTTGATTTATGCATTCATATGCATGGAACATACATGGAGAAAAAACTAGTAGCAATATGGAATAAGAAAAAATGTCACAATTGGAAGTGGGAGTGTCTCTGTTAAATTTTCTATTATACTTTTCTTGGCCATGCACAGTTTTTATAACAACAAAAGCAGATTATCTTTACACCCCTACAGAAATTGTTGAATGAGATCCAAGGTTTATAAAAGTATTGATAAGATTGCCTAAATGATTCTGTTTATAACAATTTACATAGCATTTCTTACACTCTCGACACCTTTAGTTTTCAGCTTGTATTTTGGACAATTTAGAAAATGAGGCGTTCAGACTTATATGAAATTGCATGAACTGCAATATTCATTCTATGCCCTTTTTATCTAAGAGTTTCCTCTTCTTATTTATGTTTCATGATCTTTGTTACAATTTCTCACATATGAATGTTAAACTGAACGGCAGGTGTGACTCACTATTCATGATTCACTCAAAGAAAACTGACCTTTTCTCAGCACCGTTTTGCCCAAACTCCCAATAATGAATATCTTAATTTCGAAAAGTGATTATTCACAACAGCTCTGAGTTTGCATATACAACAATTATGTGATGTAAAATTATTGAAACGAAGATGTTTGTCTATGTACAATTAAAGAATTCTAATGGTCTATATTTTAAACAGCATCAATTATAACAAAAAGTATAATGCAATTGTACTCCCTTGATTGTTACAAAAGTCCTGTGTAGCTAAATATATTTTGTTGCCTACTATCATATTTTCATTTGTTAATGTGTACTGTATTTTAAATATAACATGATTTTCTAAAACTCGAATGTTCCACATTAATAGTATTCCAGTATTTTAGCATAAGCTTTGTATATATTTTTCTTCTTTTTTTTTTTTGTTTTTGTTTTTGTTTTTTGAGATGAAGTCTCTCACTGTCGCCCAGGCTGTAGTGCAGTGATTTGATCTCAGCTCACTGCAATCTCCGCCTCCTGGGTTCAAGCAATTCTCTTGCCGCTTCCTCCCAAGTAGCTGGGACTACAGGCGTGCACCATCACGCCCAGCTTTTTTTTTTTTCTTTTTGTATTTTTAGTAGAGAAGGGGTTTCACCATGTTGGCCCAGATGGTCTTGATCTCCTGACCTCATGATCCACCCGCCTTGGCCTTCCAAAGTGCTGGGATTACAAGTGTGAGCCACCAGGCCTGGCCAGCTTCATATATTTATAAAGAATTATTTCTAATATTTAAACCCCAGCGTCATTATACCACATATTCTTACTGTAAGGTCTAGAGAGCTGGAAGACAAAGGAAAAAACTGAAATTAACTAATGTACATAAGGATAGACTTTGTTAACCATTGCAAAGTTGTACACCTGGACATTTTCGTCTGCTCTCATCTGTCAGTATACTACAATTTCTATTCCTATCCTATATGCTAATATACAAACTCATACACACATACACATACTAAATAGCATTTGTTTCTTTGCCTTCTATTGACCATCTAGCAATAAAACCATATTCCTATTTTTTACATATTTAATAAGATTAATCTTAAATATTATTTATTATATTACTTGATATGGTTAGGCATCTGATTGATCAAAAATAATATTTTTTTCCAGGAGAAATAAGATAAAATACATGACTACTTTCCTGAATTATTTTACTACCTCAAACTAAGTATAACTTTACTTTTAAGATAATATTTATTTTTAATCTATATTGCGTTGAATATATAATTATATTGACATACTAGCTATTGGATGCTCTAAATAAAAATTTAACACATTTATTGAATTATCTAATAAACAAAAAATACTTTATGTGGCATGGTGGGAAAAATAAAGAAAAAAAATTAAAATTTACAACAGTTTTACAGATACGTTCTTGAGCATCATCTGCTGTTATTTTCATAGCTATAAAAATGAAATATAAATAATTAAAATATTCATTTCTTACCCTATTATTAATAATTCCAAACATTGTGATGGAAGTTAACAAAAATGATTTGATTATGGAACTAAGTTTTTACTTCTCTGTATATACTGGACTATATAGTGATTGAAACACAGCCCTGTTTTTACATAATGCTCAAATATTAATAAAAGCTATATTAAGTTTTATAATAAATGTTTGTTGATTTAGAGACAACTCAAGAGAAAAACAAAATTCAAACGATATATTATGAACTGAAATATTTAAGTCACATAATTGGAGCCCTACACTCCAATTAGCATCAAATTAAAAAGAAATAATCAGCAAACAAAATGCTCTTTTTCCTATAACAAGTAGGGCAATTTCTGTGAATCCTAACATCTGGTTATCCTTATTTTCAAGGAAATGTCCATCTGCCTGTGGTCTACAATGTAATTAGACACATTAGCACTCTCTTTTTCATTAGGGGGTATTTTCATGAGAAAATATGGCTTCTGAAAGCTGTATAATGCCAGCAACTTTGGATCAATTGATTAGCGTAAATACATTTTGAATTTTAATTCTTACGTGAAAGCTTTGATTGAATGACTTCTCTAGGTAGAATTTGTGATAAACATGTTTTCATGTCTTCTTGAAAGATGTAAAACTGGCCTGTTCCCTAAAGTAAACAGCTTCCACAAGTGTTGTAAGTCAAAGATTCCATTTGTCAAAAATGAACTTTTCAGACACTAGATTTAAAAACAGTTCTGTGATTAGTTTCTTTGAGAGTACTGAACAATGTATTTCAGCTTCTGATTTATCGAAAATTAAAATAAAGGTAATTTTAAAAGAAAATAATATAATAATTCGTGATTTTTCCATATTTGGTTATCAAATATAATTTAATATTCCTCTGTTATGTGCCAATAGATTGGGAAGTAGATTATTTGTCATTTCTAAGGATATTTCATCTTTAAATATTAGTGTAATACAATACTTCCTAGTGGTTAATCAGATTTTAAAAGTTCGTACATTAAATTACAAATTCCTTCTAAATTGTTTTAAAATGACCAAATATCTTAGTAGCCCTAAAATAGTGTTTAGATCATGTTATAAAAATATGTTTGGTTAAAAATATGATTACAATAAATCTTCATAGTTATGTAATACTAGTGACAACTTAAAAACATGCCATGGGACCAGCACTAGTTAATTTTAGTTTAGTGCTTATTTGAAAGAGAAACAATGTTGGGAAATCCTGGACTTCCTCAATGTTGTTGTTAATGCAGTAGCCACTAAATTTGTTTCAGGGAAAATAGGGTCATTTCGATAAATGTATAGTAAATTCAATTGAATATTGGGTTAATTATTTGCATATGAAATGACAGATATTGAGGAGAGACCAACTTACTTTCAATAAATGTTAATTAATCTAGGTTGAATTCTTTTCTGAGTAGCTCTTCATAGCACCCTAAGACAAGCTTAATTGTGCAAAACAACTACATAGGAAATTTGATTTCAAACATTTTCATCAGTACAGTTTTCAAAGGTACTAGAATTGTCTCTAATTGAAGCACTAAACTTCTTGCATTTTTTCCCTTTTCTTTTCTGCACTTATGCTAAGGATATATAATTTCTGCTGATTTAGGTATCTCATGTCAGGGTAGTAAGTATGCAATTAGCTTCAGTTTAAGTGATAGCAGCATGCTATAAATAAGATTCTTAATTGTGTTTGCAAGATTAAAATTCAGCCTCATTGTTTGTTCCCTTTATTTCTTTGGTGGCATTGTGGTATATTCACATTGCTACCTCTAAATGAATGTCAACTTGTTTTACCTCGACTGCAGCCGATCGATACTTCATTAGACTGAATTGTCTTGTGCCCATGCAACCTTGAAGCTGTGGCTTAATTACCACCCGTATTATGCAGTGGCTCAGGGAGCTGTGCTCAGCTGTGTCAGTTTTGAAAAAAAATTTTAAAAGCCATGGTGTTACCTATGTCTAGGAAAAATGGCCACTTGGAATAAAAATCATAATATTTGATAAATTAAGCTTTAATGGTATTTTAAAAATTTATCAAAACACACAAATATAATGTTTATATTTTGCAACTTTTATTATTTTTCACAACTTTTTGGGTGGAAATACAATTTTCATGACCAAGCCATTGTGCAGTAAAGATAATTTAAAACTAATGGCAAAATTGCATTCATATGAAAGAGAGGAGAGGGGAAAGTGCAGTCAAATGGCAATCATGACAAATGACATCTCTTGTCCAAGAGTCATTTTTCCTCACTAGACTGATTTGTCATCCTCACTTTTGACATTTTTCATCCTGCTATGAAATCACACTGACAGAATAAGATATTTCTAGTCTTAACAGCAGGCCACAGAAGATGGTTTTGTGCCTCCATTTATTTTTTGGTTGGCTGTTTCAATTTTGATTTTTCAAGTTGCTAAAATTGGGACATACAAAACTTTAGTTCACATGAAATATTATCAAACAATTTCATGGAAGAATACTCTTAAAATAAAATGTAAAATGATATACAATGTTACTTAATTAGCAATATATCTCTCTACTGCTTACATTTAAAATGCACTAAAATACCAAAAGTTTTGTTTGGCATATTATGTAATAAATCATTTAGCAGTTCCAGCAGTATATGCCAATGTCCTGAATTTGGAAAAGTCCTATGGAAAAATAGTCCAAGCAAGGAGAGTGTTTATAAATGCATAGAGCCATGAAATTTAGAGGGTAATTTGGCCTTAGAATTGTTATTAGTTTTCTTTTTTTTTCCCCCATTTATTTATTTTATTGCATTTTAGGTTTTGAGGTACATGTGAAAAACATGCAAAATTCTTGCATAGGTACACACGTGGCAGTGTGATTTGCTGCCTGCCTCCCCATCACCTATATCTGGCATTTCTCCCCTTGCTATCTCTCCCCAGCTCCCCACCCCCACCGTCCCTCCCCTATTTCCCCCCAACTGATCCCAGTGTGTAGTGCTCCCCTCCCTGTGTCCATGTGTTCTCATTGTTCAACACCCACCTATGAGTGAGAACATGCGGTGTTTGATCTTCTTCTGCTCTTCTGTCAGTTTGCTGAGAATGATGGTTTCCAGGTTCATCCATGTCCCTACAAAGGACCCAAACTCATCGTTTTTGATGGCTGCATAATATTCCATGGTGTATATGTGCCACATTTTCCCTATCGAGCCTATCGTCGATGGGCATTTGGGTTGGTTCCAGGTCTTTGCTATTGTAAACAGTGCTGCAATGAACATTCATGTGCACGTGTCCTTATAGTAGAACAATTTGTAATCCTTTGGATATATACCCAGTAATGGGATTGCTGGGTCAAATGGAATTTCTATTTCTAGGTCCTTGAGGAATTGCCACACTGTCTTCCACAATTGTTGAACTAATTTACACTCCCACCAACAGTGCAAAAGTGTTCCTATTTCTCCACATCCTCTCCAGCATCTGTTGTCTCCAGATTTTTTAATGATCGCCATTCTAACTGGCGTGAGATGGTATCTCAATGTTGTTTTGATTTGCATTTCTCTGATGACCAGTGATGATGAGCATTTTTTCAAATGTTTGTTGGCCTCATGTATGTCTTCTTTTGTAAAGTATCTGTTCATATCCTTTGCCCACTTTTGAATGGGCTTGTTAGTTTTTTTCTTGTAAATCTGTTTTAGTTATTTGTAAATTCTGGATATCAGCCCTTTGTCAGATAGGCAGACTGCAAAAATTTTTTCCCAATCTGTTGGTTGCCGATTCACTCTAATGATTGTTTCTTTTGCTGTGCAGAAGCTGTGGAGTTTGATTAGGTCCCATTTGTCTATTTTGGCTTTTGTTGTCAATGCTTTTGGTGTTTTGGTCATGAAGTCCTTGACTACACCTATGTCCTGAATGGTTTTGCCTAGATTTTCTTCTAGGGTTTTTATGGTGTTAGGTCTTATGTTTAAGTCTTTAATCCATCTGGAGTTAATTTTAGTGTAAGGTGTCAGGAAGGGGTCCAGTTTCTGCCTTCTGCACATGGCTAGCCAGCTTTCCCAACACCATTTATTGAACAGGGAATCCTTTCCCCATTGCTTGTTATAACAAAGTACAGTTGACTGTTGACAATACAGGTTTGAATTGCGGGAGGTCCACTTGTATGTGGATTTTCTTTCACCTCTGCCATCCTTGAGACAGCAAGACCAACACCTCCTCTTCCTCCTCCTCAGCCTACTCAATGTGAAGACTACAAAGGTGAAGATCTTTTTAATAACCCACTTCCAATTAATATATAGTAAATATATTTTCTCCTCCTTGCGATTCTCTTAATAACATTGTCTTTTCTCTAGCTTAATTTATTGTAAGAATATAGTATATAATACACGCAACACACAAAATATGTATTTATTGACTGTTTATGTCATCAGTAAGTCTTCTAGTCAACAGTAGGCTATCAGTAGTTAAGTTTTGTGGGAGTCAAAAGTCATAGAGGGATTTTCAGCTATGTGGGAGGGGACGGTTAATAACCCTAATCCCTGCATTGCTCAAGCATCAATTATACCACAAAATGATGGCTTAACACAACAGAAAGGTTTTATATTATGGTTATGGAGGATAGAAGTCTGAAATGTCAACAAAGGATATGCTGCCTCTGAAACTTGTAGAGGAAAGCTTTCTTGTCTCTTCCTAGCTTCTGGTAAGTTGCCAGAAATCTTTGGCATTCCTTGTTTTGCAGTTGCATAATTCCAGTGTCCTCACAGTCTACAGACAATTTTAGGCTCAGGACAACCTTCTAAGCTTAAGATGAAGCTCCCTCCTTCCTTCCCTCCCTCCCTCACTCCCTTCCTTCCTTCCTTTCAGAAGCACTCATTGAAAAACCATATACCAGAAAACAAAGATAATAATTAGCAACATGTGAATAAATAATAACTTCCTCTCAAGTACATCACAGTTTCATTTAGATGTGGAAAGTAGAGAGCAAATTGTGGTGTAATCTAGAAAGGTTCTCTAAGACACACTTCTGAGTATCTAGTGGGCATTTAAATCACTTGAGAATCTTGCTGGAATGAAAATTTTGAGACAGAAAATCTGTATTGGAGACCTGGATTCTGCATTTAAAACAATTTAGATCCCAACACTACTGTTCCAGGGCACGCATTTAGGTAGCAAACCTCTAAGAGGCTTGAATGGAGGACGAAGGATTAACTGCAACTAAAAAGCCAGAAAGCTCTTGAAGAAGATGGTTACATGAGATCTATAAATTAAAGAACCAAGAATGGGTTGTCTTATATAGAACAGGGGTAAGGGCATTGCAAAAGTCAAAGATATGTACTAAAAGAATGACCTGAATTGCAGTATAATGTAAGTGAGGAGTGCAGGGTGAGTGGGAGGAGGGTGCTATATTAATAGATGATTGTAGCTTTGCAGACCAGGTTAAGGAACATCAACTTAACCTTAGTCAATGGAGAACGGAGCTGTGTTAAGCACTGTGGCCTTGGGTCAAGGAAAGATCTATCAGTTGAACTTTGTTAAATAAATATTCATGGAGTGCCTCCTAGGTACTAAGTACTATTCTATTCATTCATGAAGCACTAGTCAAAAAAATAAAGTCTCTATTCCTCTCAACCTTGCATGCTACTGGAAAGACAGTTTTAAGGAAGCAAATAATATCTGTAGGAGGACAGGTACCAAGAAAGAGTGTGAATTCAATATGGTGATGGGATCAGAGTATTTAATGTTGTGAGAAAATATACACGGAATATTATTATATTAAATGTAAAAAGTACACTTACAACTTTGGGTTAAATACAAAAACATTAAACACATATTTGCCTTCTCTTAACTATACTAAAGTAAAAGTACCATGAAAAAATATCCAGAGAAAGTGAATAATTCCACACCTACCAAAAAAGCAAAATAAAATTTAACAAAGGGGAGAAAACAACAGCAGAAAGATAGGCAGCTGCTAACTCTAAGCAGATGGGTGAGTGCTAACTGTCTTAGCCAACCAGAACATTGAAATCTAGGCCTCCAGTGGGATAAGCTGGTAGGAGATCACCAAGAAAGAAGTTGAATCACCTTGCACTACTTCAGTATGACTCAGGAATTTGGAAGCATTGAGCGTTTCTGAAGACGGGGATGTTTACATAAAAGGCTTTGTTGAATATCTGAATAAGGAACAAATTAGACAAGTAAGGCCCTCTCCCCCATCCACTTTAATCAAGTCATTACTCATTCCTGTCAGGACAGAAGACGAAAAGTTGAAGAGACAGTTATCTGGAAAAGAGGACTCTAGATCTGTGGATGCCACATACAACAAAAGCATGAAAACCAGAAAGTTAAATGCAAGTCCACACTTGAATGGTTAGACTCTTTTTCTCATCCTACTGGGCTCTATTCTCCCATTCAGCTTTGAAAACAGTAGCAGTCAGACCACATGTGAGAGTAATCATTCTTCTTTGGGAAACTAATGAGATCAAAGAAAAAGAAAAACCCATAAACACCTACACAGGTTGCTCTACAGAGAGGATCTCCAAAGAAGCTGGACCACACACACACACACACACACACACACAAATAGAACTTTTTCCAATCATTTGGTTCCTTTCTTTTAAATACAAATAGCTAACTAAGGCTTAAAAAATTTTTTTTTAAGTCAAAGGCAGAAATTGAAGTTAACAAACAGAGGAAATTAGAGCAAAGAGAAAATGAGATAAAATGGAAAACAAAATAATAGCAACAACCAAAACCCATGTCATCAGAGACTTGGAGGGAAAAAAATTCTCAAAGTCGATAGAATGTTTGGAAGTTGAAATGTAATGATTTTCCAGAAAATAGGACAAATGGCGAAGACAGGAAAAATCTTATAGGAAGGATAAGAAAGAATCTGGAAGGAATGTTAGAAACAGCAAACAAAATGCAGAGGAGGAAAATTATCAGATATAATTGTACAAACATTTTCCAGAAGAGATAGACATAAATCTAATGATGGAGGAAGCCCACCATTTGTCCACAGCAGTGGGAGGAAAACAATTCATGTCAAGGCACATATTTTTCTTTTAGAATTTCAAAATAATGGGGGTGGGGGCAAACAAGAGCCAGACAGTGTGTAAAGAAAAAACCAAATACAGAACCACATATCACTTCAGCCAAGAATCTGCTAGCATTAATATTTTTAATATCATTATAATAAGTTAGAAGAAAATGGCATACTATCTCATAAATTCAGAAGGAAAATTATCTCTGGGAATTCAGTTTTTAGACAAACTGCCATTCGATGTGAATAAATAAATACATTTTTGGGATGACAAGGTATTAACACGGCTTCTGGACTTTGCCTTATTTCTTAGACAACTCCTGGAACGCATGCCCTAACAAAGCCAGGTCAAAACTAAAAGCTGGTTGGGCGCGGTGGTTGGTGCCTGTAATCCCAGCACTTTGGAAGGCTGAGGCGGGTGGATCAGCTGATGCCAGGAGTTTAAGACCAGCCTGGCCAACATGGGGAAACTCTGCCTCTGCTAAAAATACAACAATTAGATGGGTGTAGCAGCGTGTGCCTGTAATCCCAGCTACTTCGGAAGCTGAGGAAGGTATAATCCCAGCTACTGGGAAAGCTGAGGTAGGTGAATCACTTGAACCTGATAGGTGGAGGTTACAGTAAGCCAAGATCACACCACTCACACCACTGCATTCCAGCCTGGGAGACAGAGTGAGACTCCATCTCAAAAAAAAACCAAAAAAAAAAAAAAAAAGAAAGAAAGAAAAAGAAAACTAAAAGCTGAGGAACACTTGAGGTTTGGGAACCAGGAAATCCATCACTGGAGAGAGCAAGGATATTCCCAGAATAATGCTGAAGGAAATTTCAGAGTGACAGCCATTCTGCAGACCCACATGCAGAGTTCTGATGGGAGCTAGAAAAAACAATACAAGGGTGACGTCTCCACAAAAAACTAAAACAGATAAATCCATCTGCACACATCAATAAGAAATGTACACTTCTGTTGAAGTTTGTGGATGAATTGGTCATAGATTCTTAGGTTATAAAGCAAATGAAAAGACAAAGGAATCCACTCCAGGACAAACAATATTATTATAAAAGTTGAATATAACCAATAGGTACAAAGTTACATTTCAATAGGAGGAATTTATTCTGGCATTCTGTTGCACAGTAGGGTAACTATAGTTAACAATATTGTATTATACAGTTCAAAATAGCTAGGAGAGAGGATTCTGAATGTTATTGCTATGAATAAATAATAAATGTTTGAGATGATGTGTTTGCTAATTACTCTGATTTGATCATTACACAATGTATCCAAATATTACATTGTATCCCATAAATACGTACAATTATTGCATCAGTGAAAAAAAATTAAAATCTGTTTAATCATTGTATACTACATAGCTCATCTGTGCATGTTATACACGTAGTTATAATAACAGCAACAGATTGATTTCAACCAAATGTGTGAAAATAGGAGTTAGAAGACGATATAAATTAAGAGAGTTAACTCATTTTCAATTTTAAGAAATTAAATGATAACTTTTAAAGAAAAAGCAATAAGTAGCAATTGTATTAGCAATCTATTTAGAAACATGAAGCTAAACACCAAAGGAAACAGATAAGAATGGAAAGTGGCTAACACTGAGTAATGCAGGCACCTTTCACCATAACTTATTTGAAGTGTGAAATTATGTGCATTTACTACTTTGAAAATAATAATAGTAAAATATTTTAAAAGTCAAAAGTATAATAAACAGGGAGATATGCTAAAGTCCTTCAAGCTGGATAGGAGGAAAGACTTCACCATTTCGATCAGGTAAGCAGAATTGCCTTGTTTAAAGGACATGACACTTGAACCAACATAAAAATTGAAAAGGACCAGGTCTGTCAAAACAGAGAAAGGGCTTGGTGTCACAGCCCATGCCTGTAGTACCAGCTACTTGAGAGGCTGAGGCAGGACGATCGCTTGAGCCAAGGAGTTGGAGATCATCATAGGCAACATAGCCAGACTCTGCGTCCAATAAAAAAAGGCAGGAAGGAAGGAGAGAGGGAGGGAGGGAGGGAGAAAAAATAACTAATTTTAAAAGAAAGATACTGAAGTTTGTAGTACCAGCTAAATGCAGACACCATGGCCAGAAAGAGACTGTGCTGTAAGTGGAGAAAGAATGCCCCAGTGAAGCTCACTTAGGAGAAGGAAGAGTGATTCTAGGTGAGTTTACAAATGAAGATGAGGGCAAGACCATGTGGGGCATTGTTGCTCATTTTGAGCAATTTTATCTGAAAAGCAGAAGGAAGCCGTCAAAGGACTTAAAGCTAGTTATGTGTGCTTAGAGAAATAATGAACAGCACTGGTGGAATTTAACTAGGCCATGCAGATCCACTCTTAATTCCCACACAGCAACGTGTGTTAGAGAAATCCCAGATTCACTGAAGCTGGACACAGATGAGGAAAGATATAAGTACTTAAATCTAGGGGAATCTGGGTGATAAACCGGATTTTTAAGAAGAAATATTAGATTCTGGAAGCAGGAAGAGGAAGCTGTTGCCATGTTTTAGGACAGAGAGGGCGGTGTCTAGGCCATACCAGGTAGGTGTTAATGTAGAGAAGCAGTCACATTCCAATTGTATTATGGAGGCTGGGATTTCTGAGGAAATTGCAGAGGAAGCAGTTAAAAAAAAAAAAAAAAAAAAAAGATGAGGGCTGAAACTGAGGACATCATAGGAATAATAAGAATGTTCTGATTCAAACGACAGTTGGGAAAGAGAATTGATAGGACCTGGTGACTAATATGATACTGAGAATAGACGGAAAAGCAGTGGGTGCTCAGGTTTCTAGTTTGGGATCCTGGCTGGAGTGAGGTCACCCAGGTTTCTAGCTTGGGATCCTGGCAAGAGTGAAGCTATTGCCTTTTCTTGAAATACTGGAAATTCGAAAGACATTTTCTTAATGTCAGTTATTTCACTAGGCATATTTTGCTATCTGTAAGTGCTGAAGCCATACAGTGATATTTGGAAATTTTCTACAGCTCTTAAATGAGATGTGTCAGAAACAGTTTTTCTTAAAGTTGGTATCCTTAAATTAAAGTGTCCAGGTTGTTAAAATATTATTTAGTATTTGGACAGTTGTTCTCTTTGTCCCTCGGGCTCATGATATCAAAATCAGCTTTTTGCCCTTGGTGGTGGTTCACACGTGTAATCCCAGCACTTTGGAAGACTGAAGTGGGTGGACCACCTGAGGCCAGGAGTTTGAGACGAGCCTGGCCACCATGGTGAGACCCCATCTCTACTAAAAAAAAAAAAAAAGCAAACATTAGCTGGGCGCAGTGCCATGCTCCTGTAGTTCCAACTACTCAGGAGGCTGAGGCAGGAGAATTGCTTGAACCTGGGAGTCAGAGGTTGCAGTGAGTTGAGATTGCGCCATCGCATTCCAGCCTGGGTGACAGAGTGAGACTCTGTCTCATAAAAAAAAAATGCTTAAAATATTTTTTTAAACTCACATATTCTCGTTATGTACACTTTCTTAGTAATTCTTCTCTAAATCCCTAACTTTTTTTACTCAGTTCTTCTCTGTTTCAGCCTACTTGTCCCAACACATTGCAAGATCTTGCTCTCTGGTTCTTACATTCTCTTTCCTCATTTTCCTCTTTAATGGGGACTGTCTGTAGCAGAAAATTTACTTTACTGTTGAATCAACCATTGTTTGGCTATTGTTCATACAGGAGGCTCTAATTGTTCGTTAAGTTATTGATGGTGAGTTTTAAGTAAAGCATTTTTCTCCATAACCTGGAAAAGTGTTCTTAGAAAATTGCCTCTGAGTGTAGGTATATGTGTGTTAATTTGTCTATTTTTCTTGTCTGTTATATTTATTAGACACTCTTTGTAGGATACACAAAGGCCTGTGTTTGTTAGGCATCATTGCCCTTACGCAGTGTGTCCTAAAGTGAAAAGCTAGAGACTTTCAACTCTAAAATTCTGTTTCTCTCATGAACAATTTCCTTTCCTGAAACACTTCCACTTCTTTTTCACTAAATTGTAACACTTTGAGATAAGTGGACGTTAAAAGTAAAATTTAGGTCTTCTGAAAAATCAAACACTTAACTGACTGAAGCACCCAGCTGCTTCATTCAATTGTTTGTTTATTGCATCATTTCTTTGTAGGTGGATTTATTGTGTACTTACTCCGTGCCAGATGCTGAGTTATCATCTGAAAATACGACTATATATTACATGATTTCTGCCTTGGGACTCTATCCCTATTGTATTGTTAATTTTTTTTTTACCTTGGAGTACTTACGATATAGGGTATAAAATGACTTACTTTTAAATTATGTTTTCAAGTTTTTCTTTCTGTTATGTGATGGTTTGGCATATGACAATTCTGTGACTTTATCATCACGTCTCTCTCTCTATATATATATATATATAAAATGGATTATATTTATACTGCAGTTCTTTCAGATTACGAATTCTTAAGAAACAAATCCATGACATTTAACCCTTCATAGTTTGCAGAATGGCCTGCGGTTGTGGGTTTTTTATTTGCATACTGACTTTGATGTTATTTTTCTTCATCCTCGATGGCTTTATTGTTGCTTTATTAACATTCAACTGTAGCATAAATATGCCATATATAATACATAAATATAAAACATATAAAAGTACTACTTTTTCTTTAAAAAATATCCAAAGGATTACAAATCGTTCTACTATAAGGACACGTGCACACGAATTTTCATTGCAGCACTGTTTACAATAGCAAAGACCTGGAACCAACCCAAATGCCCATCGACGATAGACTGGATAGGGAAAATGTGGCACATATACACCATGAAATATTATGCAGCCATCAAAAACGATGAGTTTGGGTCCTTTGTAGGGACATGGATGAACCTGGAAACCATCATTCTCAGCAAACTGACAGAAGAGCAGAAGAAGATCAAACACCGCATGTTCTCACTCATAGGCGGGTGTTGAACAATGAAAACACATGGACACAGGGAGGGGAGCACTACACACTGGGGTCAGTTGGGGGGAAATAGGGGAGGGACGGTGTGGGGTGGGGAGCTGGGGAGAGACAGTAAGGGGAGAAATGCCAGATGTAGGTGATGGGGAGGCAGGCAGCAAATCACACTGCCACGTGTGTACCTACGCAACAATTTTGCATGTTCTTCACATGTACCCCAAAACCTAAAATGCAATAAAATAAATAAATGGGAAAAAATATATATATGTTTTTGGTGTCACTTTATGCAGCATCAAATAATTCTCTGAGCATATAGCTCATACTGCTTTTACAATAAATCCTCTAAAATTAGAAAAAAATATGTGGTTTTTGTTTAACTTCCATAGAGTCCAATAAGAATGGAACAGAAAGAAATTGATAATAATTTCTTAAAAGTATGATTTGTAACTTAAATGCTTTGCTTGTAAGTATTGATTTCTTTGAATAGCTTCTGACTTTTTTTTTTTGCTATGTTGTAGAAACTTCAGCTGAAATGTTATTATATTTCATTGGCTTAAATAATATACTTTTGAATAATGGTAATTATTAAGTGAAAGTTATCACTGATTACATAAAGAAAATACTATAATTCATATATTTATTAATATTAATGCTGATTGAAGTTATTTGCCTTATTTGTGGCTAAATGGTAAACAAATTATTTTAAAATTTATTTTGTAATAAAATCATAAAGAAAATTCTTTTTCAGGTGTTCTTATCAAGGCAAGAGCATATAGTGATTTAGAGGCCTGATAAAATATCTCACAGTGAGTGGAGAAAAATAATTATTGAATCTATATGGCTAAGAGTTGAGTTTTTGAGTTGAGTGTTGAATCCACAGCTTATAACAATGATTTAGTCAGAAATATTCTGAGTTACGTGTGCTTAGAGAAATAATGAACAGCACTGGTGGAATTTAACTAGGCCATGCAGATCCACTCTTAATTCTCACACAGCAACATGTGTGTTGGAGAAATCCCAGATTCACTGAAGCTGGACACAGATGAGGAAAGATGTAATAACTATGACAGCATTTCAGATTCTTTAAACTATTTTGGTGCTCCTAAAAAGTTTCAAGAAAGACAGCTCCTTTATGCATTGCTGTGTCACTAGTACCTTATATATAGTAGGTGTTCCATGAATACTATTTAAATGAGTATAAAGGGAACTTTCAGAAGGCTCATTTACCATCAGCCCCTCCCCCTACCCTCTACTGTTAGATTAAGACTTTTAGAGGATCGAACCACATAAGTACTGTTATATATCATTCTAAACATAAATTTTAATCTAATGCCAAAATTAAAATATGAAACGTAAAACATTTATGCTGAAGTTCATAAAAAAATTTATCTTTATGTTTCTTACTGCAATATTCTAGAGAAGATAATTGAAGATTATATTTTAGAGAAGTTGGTATGTCCATAACTGGTTGTTGTTCTTGCCTTGCTGTTTGTAATTTGCAGTCTTCTAAATTTTAGAAGTAATGCTTGTTTTCAAATTGTGCTTTACAGTTTAAAATCAGAAGGTTTTTTCTTATTCTAAAATATTGTTAATTTTAATAAAAATTATTTCAATCTAAGGTTTAAAGTTTTTTGGATTATTTAAATCACAGGCTTGCAATCTTTAAAAAGTAGTTTAAAACATTTAAAACTTTTATTTATTTATTTGAGATGGCGTCTCACCCTGTCACCCAGGCTGGAGTGCGGTTATGCAATCTTGGCTCACTGCAAACTTCGTCTCCTGGGTTCAAGCAATTCTCCTGCCTCAGCCTCCTGAGTAGCTGGGATTATAGGCATATGCCACCATGCCCAGCTAATTCTTGTATTTTTAGTAGAGATGAGGTTTCACCATGTTGACCCATCTGTTCTTGAACTCCTGATTTCAGCCTGCCTCGGCCTCCCAAAGTTTTGGGATTACAGGCATGAGCCACCATGCCCAGCCCATTTAAAACTTTTTTTCCACATGTTTCGAATAATCTCTTCAAATGACTGGACAAAACTTCAGAAACCCAATACAGCATATAGATAGGTAAGGATGAGTTTTTAGTTAGAGAAAAGTGAAGTGGCCTACAAAAGACAATGAGAAACAATGAAAATATTATGAGAGATGTATGTATTTATCTTGGTTGCCTGCATGCTGTCCTCCAAGAAACTTCTTTCAGAGACGGAAAGGTAGATGTTAGGAGCAGGTAACATCACCAGATACTTTCAGGAGCTAGCTCATGTGGTGTCTTGGCCTTGGTGTTATCGGTAGGGAAAGAAACTGTATTGGATGAGTTGAGAGAAAAAAAAAAAAGAAAAGTAAACCTTGATACCGTATTTTTTTCAGTGTCAGTGATCAATTTATGGGGATAAATACACAAGTTCAGAAGAAATCAAACACATTCAACTGGTTTTCAAATTAGAATTCATCATGCAGCTTAGTTCCTCAGAAGTGTTTCTAAAATGAGAAAAAACTGACAAAATTATTTGTTTCATATTAGAGAGTGGATAAACCACGGATCATCTGTGCCTATATCAAATGGTGTATGAATTACATTGTCTATATATTAGAAGAACACACAATATAAATTGATATGAGGGTTTTTCTGAAAATTGGCTATCCATGTTAATGGATCTCTGAATTTTTATTATTACTGTATTTAACTATTAACCTATATTATTATATTTGGGCAAAGTAAATACAAAGCAGTAGAATTGACTGTCAGAATTCTAACATTTTATACAGTATGTCACAATTGCTCTCAGGAAAGCAATGCAGGGTTTTGACAATATGACTTAAATTTACCTACCATTTTCCCCATCAATGTCATACAAATGAAGGCCAAGGAAGCCCAGGAACTCCAGGGGGTGTTATAAAATTGTCCACAGCAACTCAAATACATGAAGATTAAAACGATAAGGAAACAAATGTATTTCCATGTGAAAGATTAAGTGGGGCAACATGTGGACAATCAAAAAAAAACCCGAAATGTTGAGAATGAGAGTACAGGTTGAGTCCCATTTATCTGAAATGCTTGGGACATTTATCTGAAATGTTTCAAATTATTGACTTTTTTCTTCAGATTCTGGAATATTCGAACATACATAATTAAATATCTTGCGATGGGACCCAAGTCTAAACACAAAATTTATTAGTGTTTTACATACATCCCATACCCATAGCCTGAAGGTAAAATAATACAATATTTTAAAATAATTTGGTGCATGAAACAAAGTTTGTGCACTTTAAACCACCAGAAAGCAAAGGTGTCACCGTCAGGGCCCCATGTGGACAATGTGTGTTTGTTTGACATCACCATCATTCTTGACTCTAAATTTACATACTACTCATAAGAAATCATTTTCTTACACCTATTCACACAAAAGTACTTAACAGTGACAAATAGGACACACTATTAAAACAGCGAAGAAATAATGAATGCGTTTAGGGTAACTAGGCAGCACAGTAACATGACCAGAATACCTGGATCAGCTGTTAAACAGCAGCAACAAACAATGGCAGGCTTTTAGTCTCTATGTACAGCACTGTGTTTTGATGAAAAGGTTATCATACACTGGATTTTAACTTTTAAGTGAAAAGACACATAGAAGCAGTTAAAGGAGGCAGGCGCTGTGGCTCACGCCTGTAATCTCAGTACTTTGGGAGGCCGAGGTGGGCGGATCACGAGGTTCAAGAGATCGAGACCATCTTGGCCAGCATGGTGGTGAAACCCCGTCTCTACTAAAAATACAAAAAAATTAGCTGGGTCCACGTGGTGGCACGCGCCTGTAATCCCAGCTACACAGGAGGCTGAGGCAGAAGAATTGCTCGAACCCAGGAGGTGGAGGTTGCTGTGAGTCAAGATCGAGCCACTGCACTCCAGCCTGGGTAACAAGAGCGAAACTCCGTCTCAAAAAAAAAAAAAAAAAAAAGGAGCAGTTAAAGGAGCAAAAATTGGGTCTTCTAGCAATGGGGAGGCATTCTGAGTGGCTGTGAAGTTGTGCACCTGTGCTTCCACTGGGACCCCCCCCACACACACATGAGATCAGGTGTGGGATTTTCCACTTGTGGTGTCATGCCGGCACTTGAACATTTTCTTATTTTGAACCATTCTAGATATTGAATGTTTGGATTAGAGATGCTCAACCTGTATACAATATTGGGAAAAAAATAAGATTAGAATATAGATTATTAACACTGATTTTTATTATATTTTAGAAATGTTTTTAAGCCTTTACTGTCAATTAAGATGATGTAAAAATCCACTTTAAATTGAAAACATGCAAAATCAGTGATTTCTATTATGAAAAGTATCTGTTGTAAAGTTGTATGTGATTCTCATAGCCCTATTTAATCACATATACCTGATATTTATAATACGTGAAATATATGCCACGCTATACCTTATTTCAATGACACATATTAGTCATATTTCAAATGGACAGGCATCCCCTCAAGTCTCATAGTAATAAGGATTTTTCATTTAAAGATGCATATTTACACAGGTAAAGCACTTTTGCAAAGCACTTTTGCGTAGAAACAACCATCTAGCATTTTGTGAATAATATGGCATCATTTTACTCTATATGCATTTTCTTTATTTTTTTGCCTAGAATTTATGAAATGGCACATGTTTTAACTCAATGAAATAATAATAATTTGCATAAACTAAAACTCAAAACATACGCTTAATATTTAATATAATATTAATTTAATACTAATAGAAAAGTAGTAACGAATTATCATTAAAATTTTTTGTAAATAATACCGATGCTTAAATAAGTATTGTCAAATTTCCTCATCCTCCTTTATATGCTGCAAAGCTCTAATTCCCTTGAGAGGTCTGTAACTAATTTACCCAACAAATTTATTTTTTAATCGATTCACAAGCAATTTGTCTTTAAAGATTTTAAATTTCTCTTTAACATTTTAAAAGCTTACAAATTTGACTGTGAACAAGGAAACATTTATCTTTTTTAAAAAAGACACTTTACCTCATTAAAAGCTGGAGCTTCATGTCGTTTAGAGATAAACGTAACAATTTTAATTTTCCATAGAGCAGTTTTTATACTAGGTCCACAAGTCCCACAGCATTATGTTTTTATAAATTTCCCCTGCTGTAACTTAAATAGTTTTTAAAAGAGGAAAAGATAAATCTTTTAGATTGTAAAATATAGCACCTAACTGCAAAGTTGGAAATCACCCCGAAGCTGATTTATGGAAAACATACGTTTATCTAGAAGAGCACAGTCTATTAGGCAGGGCTGGGCATACTGAGAAAAGATGTTCATCAACGGACATTGTATGGGGCTTTGTTAGCATTTTAATATTTCGGAACATTGAATGTAAAGTAACTTCAATGAATTTTTCTAGTAGATTTTTGCTTGCAAACATTGTACTTGGCTTTAAGATGACTGTTGAGGCATTAATTAATGCTTACAAACAGCCAATTTCTTTTCTTCTTTGAAATACTAAAAACACATGGATGTTCAATAAATGTCTAGATGGTACCACACGTTACTCCACATATAGAAAAGGATATTAGATAGTGATCTCAGATAGTGTTTCATTGTTTACGTATACTGTGGAAAAAATATGACTTCAACCAGTAATTTGAATTCAAATGAAAATGTTTTAATTTTACTTTTAGTTTTTCAGTTGTATAGATGAAATGTGGACTTGTATTCACAGCAACTTATATTTTATATTTTAGAATTTACTAAAATTCAATATAATAAAACTCAATTTAGAAAAATTCAATCTTCTTGCATTCTTTTAAGCAGCTTTTGTAATCCAGGTTAGATAAACTCATTTAATATACAGTTACTTAGTTCCTTTTTTGTCAGTGGTATGCAGAAAAATAATTGCTAATTAGAAATTTTACAAATTCTTTAAAAATTATAATAGCTTAGCTAAAAATAAATTAGAAAGTTTTGTCACTCAATTCAAAAGAAGAAAACCATGTTAATGGCATCCATGAGTTTTTCACTTATTTTAGGATCAAAACACATTTGTGGTTACAACTTAATACTTAAAATGATATGGAAACATATTAGTATTCAGATTGTCTCAGAGCAAACCCATGTTGCTGCCTGTGAATAATGCTGTGATTTCCGGTATAAGAAGAATATGATATGACACAGGCCATCTGAGCTCAACCTGTCCTGACTCATCCTTGCAAAAAAAAAAAAAAAAAAAAAAAAAAAAAAAAAACAGGAAAAAAAAAAGCTGCCCTTTTTTTTTTTTTTTTTTTTGAGATGGAACTGCTTTTAAAAATCTTTTTAGTGATGATTTACCCTCCCGCTGAATGCATCATTTAAAATAATAGTTTCTACATCTTGTTTTTGTTTTTATGTCATCTCAGCATTTTTTATTGCATAGCTTTGTCCACCTGCTTTTGACAAACAAACAATTGAGAGGGATCGTTAATGGATTTACTCATACACAAATAGTACTAATATCTGTATTTGAAAAATACTTTGAATTAGTCACAAAGCTTAAATGTCATCATCCTTTGACAAATAAAGACAAAAGGCAAGAGATGTTCTAATTGATAATTACAATTGCATTAAACTTTGTTTAGGGACAGGAACAGGAAAAAATATAAAACATAAACGCCGATGCAAGTTTGATAGAAGCTTGGGTAAAGTTTGTGCTTCATTTGGATTAAAAATATATTTATATAATAAAACATCTTACCAACATTATAGCAAACAAAAAGGCCAGGCATGGTGGCTTATGCCTGTAATCCCAGCACTATGGGAGGCCAAGGCGGGTGGATCTATTAAGGCCAGGAGTTCAAGACCAGCCTGGTCAACATGGTGAAACCCTATCACTACTAAAAATACAAAAACTAGTCAGGTGTGGTGCATCTGTAATCCCAGCTACTTGGGAGGCTGAAGCAGGAAAAACACTTGAACCCAAGAGGCAGAGGGTGCAGTGAGCGGAGATCTCTTCACTGCATTCCAGCCTCGGCAACAGAGCAAGATTCTGTCTCAAAACAACAACAAACAAACAAACAAAACTTCAGTTTTATTATTGTCAAACATTTAAACTCTAACAAACAATTTGTATAGGCTTGTCTTTTAAATTTTTTCTTATAATTTTTGTAAGGTACATTTCACATACTATAAAATTGATGTTTTAAGTGTGTAGCTCAGTGGCTTTTAGTACAGTTACAGAGTTGTGCAACCATCCCCATAATCTCATTTTAGAACATTTTCATCACCCTAAAAGAAAATTCTATAGGCATTAGGAGTCATTCTCTATTCCCACTCTTCTTTACCTTTCTTCCCATGACAATAATTGATCTACCTTCTGTACATTTGCAATTAAAAATAATTAGATATTTCACATAAAGGAAATCATATAATGTATTTTTTTATTTGGCGACTGTCTTTTGTTACTTAGCTTAATGCTTTCAAAGTTTATCTATGTTGTAGCATGTAGCAGTACTTCTTTCTTTTTATTACTAAATAATATTTTCATTGTATTAATATACCCTAATATTGTTTATCCATTCACCAGTTGAGGGAATATGGGTTAGCTTTACTTTTTGGCTAAAATGAATAATCCTGCTATGAAATACATGCATAAGTTTTCCAAAAAACATGTGCTTTCATTTCTTTTGGGCACTTGGACTGAAATTGCTGAGTCATATATACCTCTATATTTAACATTTTGATGGACTGAAAAACCCTTTTCCAAAGCAGTAGCACCATTTTCTATTCCTACCAACAATGTATGTGGTTCCAATTTCTCGCTTTGTAAACACTTGTTGCCTCTTTTTTATTTTATCCTTCTTAGTATGTGGGAAATGGTATTCCATTGTGGTTTTGATTTGCATTTGAGTTAGGCATCCTTTCATGTATTTATTGATAATTTGTACACCTTTGTTAGAAAAGGTAT
Source organism: Sapajus apella (assembly GCF_009761245.1). Taxonomy (NCBI): domain Eukaryota; kingdom Metazoa; phylum Chordata; class Mammalia; order Primates; family Cebidae; genus Sapajus; species Sapajus apella. The sequence continues at coordinate 23,173,165 of NW_022436943.1, read as the reverse complement.
AAATTCAAATTCTTTGCCTATTTTTAATGGGGTTATTTGTCTTTCCATTGTTGAGTTAGAAGTGTTCTTTATGTATATTCTGCATTCTAATTCTCTCTCAGATAAATGATTGACAGATATTTGTTCTTATTTTGTAGGTTGTATTTCGCTTTACTGTTTCATTTTCCAGACAAACATTTTTCATTTTAATAAAGGCTAACTGAACATTCAGAAATTTGGATAGCAGTTTAAATTGGAATAATATTTTCTAACAAATGAACTAAGATTTTAAAGAATTTTCTCTAAGTATTCTTTTGTAGGAAGTTAATTACAAATGTTAGGCCTTTGAAGACACTTCTAAATTGAACCATCATAACTAATATTATCTTCAGATTAGGAGACTTTTATTCAGAATCTAATAAAAGCCACAAAAATAAATTCCTGAAAAAAATGCATGCATAATCACGCATACAAAATGATGCCTATGTTATGACACGCCCTGATAAGAGATTTTAGAATGGAAGATGGGATCCTGGCTGCATGGAAGCTATTGCTGTCAGATCCCATTTTCTTCTCCATAGACAATGAAATCAATTTTGAAAGCTTCAGGATCATTGAATAGACATATTCTGCTGAATTGTAAACAAAGCACTTTACTTAGCAAAAATTTAGCTACTTTTGCCATAGAAGCCATGTTTTCTAATTGTATTCCTTGTTTTCACTTTCATTTTGGCTCCCTGAAACTTCTGTATGATTACATTAATGCCTTTGCTTCATGTAGAGCTAAACTGTTTGTCATCTCAATGACAAAAACATGAGGTTCTTCATCTAGAGAATGTTTGTCAAAATGAGATTGGATCCTGGTAATACTTTATTTGCCAGTGCATTTTGTGGAGCCTCTTAGATTTAAAAATATTTTTTTCTTGGAAAGAACAGTATACAAATGTCAGGTTAATGGAAATTTACATCACTGGGGACCATCAAGATCAATAAAGAAAGAGAGTGACAAAAGCAAAGGCCTTGGGAATTACAGTTTACCATGGCAATAATTGCAAACTGTTGATAGAATTATCATGATGAACTGAAACAATTATTGACATAAAAGTGAAAACTATCAGTCAAATGTTAGTGAATTAGCAAGTTATTTATTGAGTTCCTATGTTGTCAGCGTCCTCATAGGTGATTTTCCTTAGTGAGAGTCAGAATCTTTTAGCTCTCTGAAATGTATAGAGAAATCCAAATTCTCAAGAACCATAATAATATAAGCTGCTTGTCATTAGGGTTTGCATTATAGATATAGATATTTTCAGTTTGAATTATCTCACTTTATTTAATCTTATTCTGGGGCCGTACTTGAATGATTAATTGAGAAACACAGAGGCAGAAGAATGTAGAATTAATGATGACAAAATCCTCAAGAAATATATATATGAATTTAAAGTCGTTCAAGAATGTTTATTTTATAATCTCTGTAATGCAAGTTTTTAAACTTAGAAGCAAAACTCAGTGAACTTGAAAACAGGTCCTTGTATAGCATAGAATGTAACAAACTCAACAGAATCTGAATGACTCCTGAAACAATACGGAGTATGCTAGCATAATTGGAGCTCCAGAGGGAAAACGGAGAAGCAATAAGAAGGAACACAGGCCTATTTTTTAAAAAGCAGATGTATAATACCAACCGTGATTTCCAAGAAGCACAAAGTATACTAACAGGATAAACACAGAGAAAAATATACCTAAGCACATCATACTCAAATAGCTGGAACCAAAAATAAAGAGAATATGTTAAATACAGCCAGAAAGAAAATACACATTATATGCTGGGGAAAAGATGATTAGAATGAAGGCAGACGTCTCAGAAATAATAGAGACCAGAGAAAACTGAATGTTGTTTAAAATACTGAAAGAAAAAAAATCAACCTTAAAATATATGGCCAATAATACAAAAACTGAGTGACTGTATTTCAAGTAGACATGTAATATGAAAAATACTATACTAGAAAAAATTCTTCAAGCTGGAAGAGAATGGTACCATATGGAAACTGAGAATCACCCTCAAAGATCTAAAGACAGAAATACCATTCATCCTAGAGATCTCATTACTGGGTATATAAATAAAGGCATATAAATCATTCTATTATAAAGACACATGCACACATATGTTCATTGAAGCATTACTCACAATAACAAAGACATGGAATCCACTTAAATGCCCATTAAAATCAATTGAATAAAGAAAATATGGTACATACACAACATGGAATACTATGTAGCCATGAAAATGAATGAGATCATATCCTTTCCATGGATAATGATGGAGCTGGAGGCCATTATCCTTAGCAAATTTATGCAGGAACAGAAAACCGAAGACTGCATCTTCTCACTTACAAGTCAAAACTAAATGATGAAAACACATGGACACATAGAAGGAAACAACACACAGTGGGGCCTATGGGGAGTGGTGGAATGAAAGAGGGAGTGGATCAGAAAAAATAATTAATGGTACTAGGCTTAATATTTGGGTGAGGAAATAATCTGTACAGTTAAAACCCATGGCACAAGTTTACCTATGTAACAAATCTGCATATGACTTAAATTTAAAAAAAAAATTAAAAAAAAGAAAATCACATAAAGCAAAGAGTAGCATCAAAAATTTAAAATATGTGAGTAAATATAAAAAGCTGTTTTTTTCTCTCAATGTATATATATATTTCTTAAAACTGAATTAACTGTTGATAGCATAAATATTAACAATGCATTGTAAGAGTTATAACAAATGTAGACATGAAATATATGATAGCAATTGACAAAAGATGGAGTAAATACACCAATTTTCTTGGAAGTTTCATATATTACATGTGACTTAATAAAATATTAATTCTAAGTAGTCTGCCATATGTTGTTAGCATATTTAAAATCATTAAGAAAACAATATAACTAAGAAGTATAGCTAAAAATACAAAAAAGTAATAAGCTACTAAAAAGTAAAAGAATAAGAGAACAAATAAGAAATAGAACAAATTAAAAAACAACAGAATAGATTTACATTCAATCACATTAATAGTTAAATTTAATGTGAACGAATGAAATACCCCAGCTAACAAGAGATTGTGTCAGACTGATAAAAGAGCAACTTCAAATTACATATTGTCTTAAAAAAGACTAATATATATATAAAAACAAATCTAGACTAAATTTAGAAGATGGAAAACAATATACAAAGTTTTATGGAAGTCAGACATATAAAACTACAAGCCTTTATAGTTTTATTTATACGGATTTAAAAAAATAAGCAAAACAAATTATTTTGATAGAAATAACAACAACTATTGCCTCTGGTGGAAGTGGGGGACTTACTGTAAAGCAGCACAGGAAACTTTCTTGGACATCTCAAGGATATTCTATACATGGACAGAAATTGTGACTACACAGATATACACGTTTGTCAAAATTCACAGAAGCGCAGTTAGTATCTGTGCTATTATCGCAGGTAAATGCATTTCAATAAGTAAAAGTATGAGAGCATAAACAAGAAATTGTATGAAATGAATGCAATAAAAAAGCAGCAATTTTTTTTCAAATCTACAATTTGTATGTTTCTGAAAGCAGAAATACTAATAGAAATATGTGAAGGAATCATCAAAGGACATAAAATAGGTATGATTCAAGAATCAGAGAAGTGTCTCTTCTACCTTAATTTTTAAAAGTAAATATAAGTTAGATAAGACCACAAGAAATTCATAATAGAGAAAATCTGTTAGGAAAAACCTAAAGTGAGAAAAAACATAAATTCAGGTATAAATTATCTGAAAATATGTTTCAATTCACATAAAATACCAGAATATTAACTATATCTAGTTGTTCAAAACTGTGAAAAGCAAAGCCTGTAATAGAAGATCAAAAATTGGTATGGAATTTCTCTTAGTTCTAAAATTATATTAAAATAGTGTCTAGGTAAATAATTTACTGTAATTGGGCATGGTCACTAATTATACATTTCTATAATAACTAGATGTAAAAGCTAATATATTACTGAATACTAATTACTAATAAGTAGTATTAATATTTCTGATAAATAATTGTTAGCAAATTGCTATTCCTTTTTATATCCTTCTTTTAATAAATGAAGTCTGGTAGTGGTATATTTCATGAAAGACAATTTTAAAATATCAGTAATGTGAATATCATGAAACAAAATTATCCCTTATATGTTTTGAATGTATACTTTTTAGATTTACTGAAGAAGGAGGATTAAAAAGAGTCAAATTCTGTGATACATAAGCATATTTTGAATGTATATTTTTTATTTGTAAAAATGAACAAAACCTTCATTGCAAAATAATTGCAATTAAGGTTTTAGATTTTCATTTGTAAAGATGAACAAAAACTTAATTGCAAAATAATCATAATTAAGGTTTTAGATTTTTTTAAATCTAAAAGACACACATGCAAAATATGCTTATGTGTCACAGAATTTGACTCTTACATTTTAATCCTCATTCTTCAGTAAATGAAAACTTAACCTCTACATTTTTTAGAGGGGTGATTACCCCCTTTTTACTCCACATGACTCTGATGGATAAAATCCCACCTCTTTGGCCTCATTGGTTGACACATGATTAAACCTATAAATTGAGAATTTCCCTAGGATACTCCCTGGAGAATATTTTAAAACTTCCCTGGGATATGACTCCAGGGAAGCAAATTCTTGCCTTGATGTTTGCTAAGCCAGCTCATATAAACTTGGAGTTTCTGTGAACATCCCTTGGCTGCATGGAAAAAATGCAGTGTGCCAACACTCCAAGCAAAGCAACTGAGAGAAGGGAAAAGGTTAAAAGGAATCTTGATGATGTTTAGTAAGTTCTGAACTCACTGTTATGTTTTCAGTTCTATAAATCCTTCAATCTCATTTTTTTTGTTGTTGTTTAATTAGGCATATTTGAATTGGGTTCCTATCGTTTGCCACTGGAAGAGTCCTGACTACCACAATATCACTGGAAGAATCAGGTGACCTGAATTCAATGTCAGTCTATCTCTCCCTCCTAGCAGAGCAACAGGGGAGGACAATTCAATTAAATTTGCTATTCCTATTTTCCTTTCTACTATAGAGGATTAATGTGAGGATTCATATAATGGTTAGCACAATGCTGGAAAAACAGTAAATACCCAATAAATGTTCATTTATGTTATTAATCTTATCATATCATTATTTCAGTCGTGATGTAGTGTTTTAAAAGTTATTTAGACCATAATTTGAACAAATGTTGTACCTCATGATAGTAAGTACAGGTGATTTTAGATGATACATGTTACTGCCTCTTATTTTTAAATTTCCTCTCTATTCATCATACAAACATTCTAGGAATATTGAAATCTAATATTCTAGATATGAAAGGACATCCTCTACCCGCTCCTTGATGATATTTCTGTACATTTATGTACCCACATGTATTCACATATCTGTCAATATATCAAAACTACAAATATGAGTACAGTAACTACTAACATTTAAATTAAAACCCGTACTCCAGTCTGTAGCTTTAGAATTTTATGTTTTAAAAATTGATGTTAAAATATACAGATTCCATTTTCTTAGATATTTGATATTGCGTATCAAATTTTATATTGTATAAATGTCAAATTACTATATATTAGAAATTAGACAAATATTGTATAAAACAAGGTCACTACTAAAACCAAATGTATCATTGGCAATTTACATGTAATTATAAAACCACAAACTCACTGTAAAAGGATATAAAATTATAATAAATAATGACACAAACACTTTATTTTTAAAGTTATCATGCATCTAAACTGATTTTAATTATTTAAGGCAATAAACTTGATAGTTCACTATTTAGAGTGTACCCATATAACTGTCCCAATATATGCAATATTTATAGAAAAAGAAATATGAACTTCATTTAATTAAATTCTGATTTTTACATTTTCATTTGTTGTCTAATTTGAACTTACTACTTACAGTAATTTGGTTTTTTTAACCAGTGATGTAACTTAGTACAATCTCTTCTGTATAAATTGTAAGGCGCAAATTTTGAACATATCTGTGAAATAAGAAATGTTTTTATGAGCTCTTAGGCACTAATGGTGCTATATTATTTGTCTGAAATGTACTTTCTAAGCATTTTGTTAAATATGAGACTCTCTTTTGATATGCAAATGGAAGAAGTGAGAATTCCGTATGGAAATTACAATGAACAAGTGGTATTCTAGCTTGCGCTGTATTCTGAGGCTACAGAAAGCACACTTTATTTTTGGATATAGAAAAACTGTATTTTTACCAATATCAAAATGAGGTCTGATAGATCAACACTATTACAGAATAAGGTATACTAGAAAGCAGCCAGGATTAATATAAAGATCGAATAAGAGGAAAGAATATACAATTACTATTTTCAAGATGAGAATGAATGTAGAACATTTTGCCTCATCTTTTGAGAATTCTGAGAGAAATATTTTATGGAAAAAAAGTATCAAAATACACAGCAAGCACTTCAAGTTCTCCTCCAAAAAAACAAATAGTTGTATTTTGTAATGGTAGAAGATTACCTACAACAGCTAATTTCTGAGCTGTCTTGTTAGTTTTCTTTGTTTCCTTGATCATTTCTTTTTAAATAGAAATTAGCGTTCAGTGAGTACCTACAATGTATGAGCTTCTGCATGAGAAGGGATACCAGCATGCCTCACAAATCATTACCTCCGATTCACACAGGTATGGGAATACTTTTATTCCCCTTATTTTGCAAATAGACAAGCTTTGAAAAGTCAAGGAATGTGTCCAAAATCAGCTGTCTGGTAAAGTGGCAGAGACATGGCAAATACGAACAACTTCAGTGTCAATTTTTGTGGTTTTGTTTGTTTGATTGTTAGAGACAGGGTCTCGCTCTGTATCCCAGACTGGAGTGCAGCGGCAGGATCACTACGCGCAGTGCAGCCTCATCCTCCTGGGCTCCAGTGGCCCGCCTGCCTCAGCCTCCCGACTAGCTGAGACTACAGGAACACGCCACGATGCCAGGTTAAGTTTTCAATTTTTTTTTTTTTTGGAGTGATGGGGTCTCGCTATGTTGCCCAAGCTGGTCTTGAACTCCTGATGATAAGTGATCCTCTTGCCTCAGCCTCCCAAAGTGCTGGTGTGAGCCACTGTGCCAAGCCTTCAGTGTAAATTTTAATTACAGTAAGGTGTTCCTGCTTCTCCAAGAGTGTTTATGTATATATGTTTATAAGAAAAGAAATCTTTTAGATTTTTTAAAGAAAAAAAATTGCAAATTGTTTTAAGGGAGCGTCCTTAATCCAATTAAATTTATAAAATGTAATAGATTATATTAAATTGGATTAAGTATTATCCTTAATTATTTTCAGTGCAGATATGTGCATAATAATCTGGGTCTGTTGTCTACACAATTACTGGATTATTCCTTTTAGCCTTATATTTTCAAGTGTACATGAATTTCATTTTACTTTGTCTTTAATGCATTAAAAATTAATAGTAAATGATTCATTTATTATTTTTAAAAAGCTCATGCACTGGTATGGTTTCACTGTCATTTGATGATCAAATTTCTTAATATTAAATTTTTATTCTGATTATTATTGGGCAGTTTCATAATTTTAATGAAGCCTATTATTGAACTACGCTAATAGTTAATACTGCTTTGGAAATGATGTCTGATACCATCAATTTTAATTGTGGAACTCTTCCTAGGCCTATAGTGAGTAGTAACTATTATGTAGTGCTGACTGGCATAAATTTTGGAATCGAAACGATTATAACAGAAGTAGGAGTGGCCTTCTGTAAATGACTTAACCGTCTTTGACTCTTGGTTCTTTCATCTGTGAATGGCACAATGCCTTTTGCAAGGACTAATCAGATAGCATAATATTGGAGAACCTTCTTGTTTTTCAACAAATATCATATCTCAGACTTCCTAACTTAGTAATAAAATGTCCAGTTTTAACTAGTCACATTGGCACCTAGTCAAAGCCTCCTTTGCAGTTATGCACGGCCACGCTACTATGGTCCATTCAATGAAATATCTGCAGTTGCGATGTATAAATCTTCAGGTTTTGTCATAATAGAAAGCAGAGTGCCCTCCCTTTCTCTTGTTCCCTTTTCTGCTTGTAGGGAATGCAGATCTTTGATAATAAAGTAGAATCTCTGGATTGGGAAGAGAAGCAACAAACTAGTAACTTGGAGCCCCGCCTCTATAAAGACACCATATTCACAGAGTATTATGTAAGTCAAGGCTTCTTGAATTGTAATATGTGTGCAGGTTATCTGAGTATCTTGTGGAAATTCAGATTTTCATTCAGAAGATCTTGGTGGGAACTGAATACTGCATTTCCAAGAAGCGCTCAGAAAATGCTTATGCTGCTGATCCAAGGACTGAACTTTGAATATTAAGAATGTAAGACATTAATTTGGAAGGCTGAGGCGGGCGGATCATGAAGTCAGGAGTTCGAGAGCAGCCTGACCAACATAGCGAAACCCCGTCTCTACTAAAAATACAAAATTTAGCCAGGCATGGTGGCTTGAGCCTGTAATCCCAGCTACTCAGGGTGAATCACTTGAACCTGGGAGGTGAAGGCTGCAGTGAGCTGAGATCGTGTCACTGCACTCCAGCCTGGGTGACAGAGCAAGGCACCATCTCAAAAAAAAAAAAAAAAAAAGAATATAAGACATTTACTCACAGGCTGTTATATGTGTGGGAGAAACATATCTATCTTACCTATATAATTTTTAATTTGGTCTCTGTTGTAGTGGAGAACTTGATTACCAATCACTATAATGTGTGAATTTCTTAGTGTAGTACCTTCCAGAAATGAAGCCTCCAATAAATGATTAATATTATCTGTATTAGCACTATTGAATTATTAGTAATTATTGAAAAAAGCTTCCATTTGAAAGATTTATGGAATTGTCTATCAAACAACTTAAAAAATCTTTACCAATTAGACAATGTTCTCTTTCTCTTCAGGTGTGCGCATTTACACACATGCATAAACATACTAAAATATTATAAATGTGTGTATATGTCACATGTTGGTATATTAAAAAGTATCTTCAAAAGCTAGTACCACCTAATATTTACAAGGCGATCTGTAATCACATTTATTTCTGCCATAAGTGATGTGTGAATCACAATCAGGGATTGAAAAATTCCTCAGAGATCAGATCTGAAGCATCATATGCATTATGAATTGCCCATGTATTGAAATCTAACCTCTCTTCCCCATGGAAAACTCAAGGAATTAGTATTTAGTATTATTGTATCAGAACTTAAATACATGATTTAGCTATGGCTATAATGCAATTTAGATTGTAAATTATGAGATATCATGTACCCCAATTATACTACATAAATAATGGATAGGAAGAATAAAGGTAGAGAAAATTATTGTACCAGTAATTTTAACAAATCTAATTTTATATAATCAGGGAAAGAGAAGTTCTTTGAGGCAACCTTGTCTACACAGCTAAATGGATTGTGATTAAAAAATTTTAAGTAAAATTGCTCTCTCTATGTCCAGAAACGTTCCATAATTATTCAGAGAAATATATATTCTCTAAATGGATAATTAAGATGAAATTATATTTCAGTGACTACTGCTAAGTTTGGAGAGATAAAGAAAGAGTTTAGACATTATCTAAAAGGTAGATATGTACTGAAGTCTCTATTTCCACTGATTAAAAACAGTTATTTAAATTATTTAAATTTAATTTATAGTATCAGTGGACACAGGACTATAAAGCTGAGAAGCAAATCTACACAGTTGTTTAATGAGACGTAATAAGTAAATCCTTATCTTTGGCAATGCTAAATAATTTGCATAAGAGTAAATGATTTTTTAAGTATGACTTTGCCAACATTAAATAACTAATGAAAATTTATGTTAAGCAACATGGTTGTAAATATTATAGTTTTAGTCTAACTCACTTTAATTCTGGTCTTTAATTCCCTGTCTCTCTTCTTTCCCTCTTCTTTTCACACATCAAGCCACTTTAACCTGACTTTGCCACACAGATGCAGAAAATTATTCATTCGGAAATCAAAAATGTCTTAGTTTGCAAATCAAATGAAAAACTTTTAGTTCCATTCACTTGACTGCATCATACTCTTCTCAAAAATCCCCTCCTCCCTGAGTTTCTGCAGTTCTACTCTATTTCCCTAGCTGCTCCAACAATTCTCCGCACTACACTCATCAGTTCTGACCATCCCTTAAATACAGCTGGTTGCCTTCCCTGTCCTCCTCTCCTCTCATCCAACTTCTATGGTTCTCAAACTTGTTTAGTTTACCGAAGCATTTGAGAATCCAATGAATTATGACTCTTCAACCCGAAGGAGATTTTTTTTAAATCAAATTTTAAGGTAATTTCAGGAGATTAATGGATTCCCAAAAGGCAAATGTAGGGCATCCCTGACTTTGCTGTGTAAGCTTTTTCATAAATATGTGTGACTTTTGTGACTATACTTTGTTGGCAAATTCCATAGCTCTTTTCTACCTCAGTCCAAAAGTTTCCATAGTAGTTCCAATTTTCAGTTAGCTCCTTTGGAAGGTCAGAGTTATATCTCATATGCAGTACATGCCCGTAAATTAATACGCCATAATCCCTCATTAAAACATCTAATCTCCGTCTTAATTGATGGCCCTACACCCAGTAAGAAATATCATCATTCTTAACATGTTCTTCTTCTTAACTCTATATTACAGACTCACTTAGTGTATTTTGTTGATTTTTGTTCTCTAAATATTTTTTCCTTTTTGTTTCTGGCTGTCATCACTGTGACAGCCTCTCATTAGGGTTTTTGTGTCTCCTAAATTATTACAACAGTACCTGGTCTTTTCTCATGGTAGCATCTCTTCTCTGAGTCACCGGATTTAACACTTCAACTTGTTTCACTAGAGTTATTGGCTCTCCATTAGCTACAGAATAAAAAAACAAAGAGGAAAAGGAAGGAAGGAAGGGAGGAAGGGAGGGAGAGAGGGAGGGAGGGAAGGAGCCATCTGTAACTTTTAGCCCTTACCCTCTTCCCTTAATGAAGATGTCAGATAAATCTTCTCCTTCTTCCATTGCAGATAGAGATGATCATATGATTCAGTTTTAGTCAAGAAATCACTAAGGATCTTCTGGACAGTCATTTCTTCTATGATAAAGAGAGAGTCATATGTATGCAAAGAGATCAACTTTTGCTCCCTTACTAACCTTTCTGCTTTGGTCACGGTTGTAAGAACACAATGTCTTCAACTCTAGGAGCCACCATTTGACCACAGGTGGCATGGGGTTTATTAAGTCCAAAGATGGAAATCAACACTCTTTCACGTGGATGGGAAGGATGGGAAGCTTTTGAATTCTTTTTTTTTTTTTAATGAACTTTTGTTTTAAGTTCCAAGGTACATATGCAGGATGTGTAGGTTTGTTACGTAGGTAAACGTGTGCCATGGTGGTTTGCTGCATAGATCAACCCATCACCCAGGTCTTAAGCCCAGCATCCATTAGCTATTCTTCTTGATGCACTCCCTCCCCCTGAACCCCCAAAAGTCCCCAGTGTGTGTTGTTGCCCCCTTGTGTCTTGATGATATCGATAAATCCCCAAATTATTATACTTATAGACGACTAGTTGAGCAAAGAATATGCTTTTTTATTAATGGTTTAAACAACTGGTAGTAGTTTTCTTGACTTGTGGCATAAACCGTATTAAATGATATACATTAATTCTTGCCAATGTACCTTTTCTGCAAATAGAACTAAATACAATTTTCCAAACACAGTAAGCATTTTCAAACCCACATTCCTGTAGTTCAGGTCTCTGCCTAGGTTCTTATCCCATACTTATTTTTCTGAATGACTTTCATCTCTTCCTTTTATATCCTGTAAAATCTTACCTCTTTCAAATCTGTCCTCTCTGTTGCTAGACACTTCTATGATACCAAAGTCCACTGAACAACAACAAAAGAAATTGGGCAAGGTCTTAAAAAATTGTGTCTGTTTACCTATCTTATGTTCTGTTTCTTCATGGTTGAGGATTTTATTCATGTTTCTCCAGTTTTAACAAGTGCTCACATTTAGAATGCTAGAAGAGCTAAAATACATAATTTTTTTTTTCTGAGAACTTGAGTTGTTCATTGAGTTTCATTTTAGCTTTCCTCATATAGTTTTTGTGGTTGTTATTTTATACTCAGAAGGTGAAAATTATTTCAAAGAAAATGCTTAAACATTTTCTAAGATAATCCATTTAAGATCAAATTATATATGAACCTGTCATAACAAAAATGAGTATATTTAAGAGAAAATGTATTTTCTTTGAAGTAGAATATCTTTGGCTTTGGCTATATATCAAGAATATCAGCTGAATGCAGTGATTCACACGTGTAATCCCAGCACTTTGAGGTCAAGGCTAGTGGATCACCTGAGGTCAGGAGTTCGAGACCAGTCTGGCCAACATGGTGAAACCACATATCTACTAAAAATACAAAGAATTAGCTGGGTGTGGTGGCAGGTGCCTGTAATCCCAACTATTCGGGAGGCTGAGGCAGGAGAATCACTTGAACCCAGGAGCAGAGGTTGCAGTGAGCAGAGATTGTGCCATTGCACTTCAGCCTGGGCAACAAGAGTGAAACTCCATAATAAAAAAAGGAAAAAAAAAAAAAAAAAGAAAATCAGCTACTGCATTCTTAAATTTGCTTCCCGTGAAGCTACAAGACAGGACTAAATAGTCAAACCTCTGTCTACTCCCACAGCATACTATGTTTCCTCTTTCACAAGACTTTACAATTTATCGCTGCCTTGTACTCACCATTTAGTTTGTCTCCACTGAATTTTAAACTCCTTGAGGGCAAGGACTTGGTTTTATTTACTCTTATATCACTCACACGTAGCACAAAGCCTGATTCATATTTACTAAAATGAGAACTGCTTTCTTTTAAATTTACTCTTAATTTATAATACAAAAACAGTATATCTCTACAAGTTTACAGTTTTTTCTAAGTGTAAAATCAAATGTACCTATATAATAATAGTCTATAGTTTTAGGCATTGAAGAGCTTTTGGAAAAAAATACTTATTAATGATATTTCAACGTTTTGTAACTAATTCCATACTGGTGCCTTTTAAGGTGGTCGGAGAGGCATAGGACTGAGTTGGCAATATGGTTATTTACCCAGGGAAGGATAACTTAGATAAGGCAGGACTTAACCTACCACTGGAGACTACACCCTACCTCTGCAAGACATTAAGCCCCCGCCAGTTCCTATTTTCTCTTTTCAAAGATTGGAAACCTCATCTCCCCAGGGTTTACAATCTCTGACCATCTGCAAATCAGCAGGTATAAATTCTGCTTCTAATTTGTAATTACTGGGTCCACATCTGAACAAGTTAGATGAAGAATTATTGAAATTGCCTTTATTTAATTAGAGAACGTGTTCCTCACTAAATATAAAATAGTATGGTTTGAAATAGAATGTATGCCTCGAAGTTGCTTTTTAGGTTATTTTTCTTTTTATCTTTTTGGTCACCGTTTCATGATTCATTCACTGGTTCTATATTCTACCCAGGCTTATTATAACACTAATATTAATAATGTTCAATTTTATGCATATTTTTCAAGAATATTTGTTGCTGTTAGGAAAAGAAAAACAAGGAAAGCAGGTTGTAGAATGGAAACTGACTGTTGGATCTTGAATTCTTATCCATTTTCTGAGAACAGTCCCTATTATTAATGTATATTATTATTTCAAGTATGTCAGAAAAGGAGACAAACAGTCAGAGGCAGGAATTTCTCCCTAATTCACTCTGCCTAGCCAGCAAAATGTAACGCAAAATTATTCAGGGGAAAAAATACAATTTTCTGTCATCTCTGTCATACACTGATAACAAAGCTACAGGCTAATATGTTTTGATATTTTTGTCACACGTTTATCATGTGACCTTTCATGCTATCATTAATACAGCTGAGGGACAGAGCAGATACCCTGAAATAAGGGTGTGGAAAAGTCAGATTGCTTCTCTAACAACCAACGGTCAGTCACAGCAATTTATGCTTTTCTCCAGTATAGCCCTGACTGAAGAAGAGGAATTGTTATTAAAATTTGATATTACTGTCTAGGTTCTGCCACCTAGAATTTGCAACTTTTAGCAATGATGGGAATACTGGAGGGTTAATAAATTTCCCTTTGAATTATGATATTAATACAATACAATGTGCCTCTTCAGATATTCAGAGCATATATATGAGAAAATGTATCCTACACATTTGAACATTGACTATTAGTCATACTCTGATTTGGTAAATCCAGAGAGCATATTAAAATATTATTGCTGAAATTGCTCTACATGTGTTCAGCAAAAACTGTTGATATTTTTAAAGTATAGTTAAACCAAAATAATTTGTGGTGCAGAAGATTGTGAAACGGACACCCTAAAGTTTAATACATCTTTTGTTTTCTTTGATGATAGATGATACGTGGTTTAAATTTGCATCCAGTCTAACACCATTTCTGACAATGGTCTGGTTTTTATGTTGCTTGTAGAAGCTGGACTGTTAAAATTCCAATATAAAACTAATTTATCCTTGACATTAATGAGTTAAGAAATGTTTTATATAGTACATCAGGGCAGGGAAAGAACTATACAGGGTTATAGTAAAATCAAATTATGTGTGAATACCACCATTATGTACAAAAATGAAAAATTCTTCTCCAATCTCAGTTAAGTGCCAGTACAAAGCTCGATGTTTTAAATGTTTATATCAAGGCAACCATTTTGCTTTCTTTTTCACATATAGAAATATGGTAATATAAAGGCAAAGTATTAAAAATTTAAAGTATGCACATCTATAAAGGTTATTAAAAATATAGCATTTTGTTATAAAATTATTAGTATTAGCCTAAACTCATTTATTAAACAACAACAAAAAATAACTGTATCCCGTTGAAGAATATTTTAAAAATAGAAATAAGTCAGAAAATGACCTTTTTGTGGAAAAAAAAAGTAAGGTTGAGAGTTTTATGTAGAAGAACTATTAAGTAGGTCCCAGAGAGACTGTGAATATGTATAGTGAATTCTTACATTTTATTACGATACATCTTATGTAAGTTACAAAGCATTTTCTATAATCAAAATCAGTACTTGCTAATTGGATAAAACTACTAGGTTTTTAAAAATTCATTTTATTTTGGAATTTCTTTTGTCTTATGTGTATCTTAATATTAATGCAAAATAACACAAACTTTATTCTTCAAATGAACTTTGTAAGTAAAAATAATTTGTGTAAGTGTTTTATGGGAATTCTACTTGTATTTTGAACTCACATTATCAGAAATATTTTATTGTATGTTTATTTTACTGCATAATATAATGTAAGCATGTTTGCATTTGTGAAGATATGCTTATAGCATAAACAAATGCAGAAAATTTTGTTAAAATAATATATCATAATTCATATTAATGGATGAAAAATTTCAGGAAAATGTTAATTTTATAGTTCATGGAATTTATTTTATAAAATGGCATGTAACAAACCTCATTAACAAATATCAACTTAGTAATATAATTATATTAAAGTTGAAGCATTTGAGTTTAGAAGATGGCACATAAATATCTTTTAATATAATGTTCAAGTCTCACTTTGTATTCTTTCATTATATTGTACTCAGGCAAGGATTTGCTAAGAACTTTTATATGACTTCTCCATCACAAAAAAATCACTTTGGCATGGGAGAGGAACTTCAATTGAAGGGTCCGAATTGATTCAGTATATGCCTGGTTCATCTTCTGAATCTCATGAAGAGATTATTCACCAAAGTGAGTTTCACAAAATTCCACTTTTTATTTATATCACAGAAGGATGAATAGCTGGCTATGAGAATAAAGTGGAATAGGTTGGGGAAAATAAAATGAAGAGGAAGATCTCTACTCTCAGAAAGCAAACATCCTGCATATGAAGCAGACATCCAAAGAAATTTGTACAATGGCTTAGCTTCTCGAGGATGAAAACTTCTGGATTACATATTTGCCTAATTACTATTAAGGGAGTTAATGGAAATAGAGTGTTAGCATAATTTAAGGGAATTTATTATTTTTCCTTATATAGAAATCTTATCAAATAATGTATTACTGTATATTGATTTTGTGAAAAATTTTCAAATGTTACATATTGCTAAATTACATATTGCTAAATATACATGTATAAACTTTTCTCTGTTTTGGGGGTTTGAGGATTGATAGTGGGGTGCAAAGCTAAATGGAAAAAGATCCTAAGCAAGCTTCTACACTCAGCTTCAGTGGGATATGTGTTCTTTTTTATTGTAATAGTAACATAAAACTATAAAATTAAGGTTTTTTCTTCAAGTCTATAATTGGATGCTTAATAGAAAAAAGTAATTTCAAGTCCAGTATTCCTGTTTGCATGTAAATAAAGCCTGAGTCACAAACAAAGCCAGGAACCTCACATACTTGCCTTCAGTGGTAAAGGATGGAAAGCCTGCCTGCTACCAATCAGCAAGTGGTTGCTATGGTTACAAGGTCAGGAAATATGCCTTTTCCCCAGTTGTCCAAGGCTTGCACATGTCACTTTTGAAACTATGAATTTTATATACAGGTCAGGAGATGCATACCAAAGAAATAAACAGTGAACTGGACCATAATGACAGCTAACGTTCAAATGTCCTTGGAATTTTTTAAATATCTAGGCAAACACATTTTGTTATTTTGAATGGTTTGGGTTTTGTTTGTTTGTTTTAAATATTTTTTGAACAATTTTTTGTCTAATGAAATGTTATATGTTAGCCTGATATCGTGTTCCAGTATTGTAAGCATACATCAATAATATATTTCAGATAGATTTATCTTTTCTTCTTTTAAAAACTATTTTAAATTGCAGCATTGAAATATTATAAAAATATGCTGCCATGGGACCTGTGAACCTACTGTAAAAATTGCTCTATAGAAAAATTAAAATTGTTATGTTTATCTGTAAACAACATCATGCTCCAGCTATTAATGAGGTAAAGTGTTCTTTTTTAAAAGATAAATGTTTCTGTGTTCACAGTTAAATTTGTAAGCTTTTAAAATATTTAAAAAATTATGAAAAAATAATCTTGTGTATGAATTAATAAAAAAATAATTTGTTGGGTAAATTAGTTACAGATCTCATAAGGGAATTAGTGCTTTGCACCATATAAATCAGATTGAAGAAATTGGATAATATTTATTTAAGCACTGGTATTATTTAAAAAATGTTAATGGCAATTTGTTACTCTTCTATTAGTATTAAATTGATATTTATATTAAATAAATATTAAGTGTATGTTTTGAGTTTTTTATGGAAATAATTATTTCATTGCTTTAAAATTTGTGCCATTTCATAAATGCTAGGTAAAAAAATGAAGAAAATGTATATAAAGTAAAATGATGCAATATTATTTACAAAGTGTTAGGTGTTTCTGTGCAAAAGTGCTTCGCAAAAAATGCTTTACCTGTGTAAATATGCATCTTTATATGAAAAATCCTTATTTTTATGAGACTTCAGGGGAATCCTATCCATTTGAAATTTGACTATGTGTCATTAAAATAATAAGGTATAGTGCGGCATATATTTCACATATTATGACTAATTATCAGGGTGTATGTGATTAAATAGGATTATAAGAATCACGTACAACTTTACAACAGATACTTTTCATAATAGAAATCACCAATTTTGCACATTTTCAATTTAAAGTGGATTTTTACATTGTATTCATTGACAGTAAAACCTTTAAAATAGGCCTAAAGTATAATGAAAATCATTATTGGCCTGTTTTAAATTTTTTTTCCTGAATTGCTGCTTTTGTTCAAATGGGCATTATTATTTTTTCCTTCTCTTTATCTCTCTGTTCTCTCTCTATCTCTTTCTTTTGGGTCAGGAAAGATTAGTCCTTACCTTGATAACAATCCTTCCCATTTTTTAACTGAAAGCAGCATTCAAATGAGAAACTAAGTACATTTCTTTTCAACAGGCAATTTACCCCATGATGAGATATGCTTTCACTTATTTTTCTTTGACATTCTAGCATCTAGCAGCACAGCAGGTATCTGGAGGTTAGGCTTCAAATAAAGGATAGCTACATTCTTACATTAATAGATGCCATTGTATGACTATGTCATATTATTGTAGCATTTAGTTCCTTTAATTGTGCTTTTAAAATTATACATGATAAGCTGATACAAAGCCAGAAAAATATCAAAATCAATTCTGTTATTATTGTTCTATTTGTACACATCTGCTTACGTATACAACTCACTGTTCTCCAGGCATACGATTCTTTGAAACAATTAAGAAAATGATTAGGATCATTTTATTTATACAAGATAAGGCTCAAAGTATTTAAATTTACTGAATTAACATTTTATGCATTGTATTGGTCTTAGGTGGACAGAAAATACTCCAGCAAATATAAAGCATCATATTATATTCCTCAATATTAGGAATTTTGCTGTCTTATATAAAAATATAAATAGCTTTGATCACCAAAAATACCATTTGATAGGATATAGTTTACACAGCAATGGTAATGCTGCTTTTTTCCCCTTCCTTCTCTTTACACAGATTCTACCGAAGACTGCTTTATGCTATCTTATGAGCTTTTCCCCCTCTTTTTGGTGACCTTTCTGTATGGCCAAATGAGTTCAGGGTATATGTCTTGTGGCCTGTGTGCAACCTTGCCCATTAGCCAGTCCCTAAACCTTTGATGTGAACCATCAGCCCCACGATTTCTGTGGTTCATTCATTTTTGTGTTTCTCTAACGATCTCTGCCCCGGCTCTGAATCCTGCTTTTATTGTAGACAGAACTGACAACAGGCAGCCTTGTCTTTCATTTCCTTGATGTACTTTGTACTGTGGTATGGCTTTTGTTAGTATTGATGCAAACATTACCATAAACCACCACCTAGGGACTAGAAACAATTGACTAACTGTTTTCAAATCCAATACACTTAAGTTGATCAGACACAAAGTTTAAGTACAGTTAGCTATAACAGCACCAATTCTGTGTGGTCTCAGTCTCTCTAGACTACAAAATAAAGGTCAGTGGAATGCAGATGCTTATGTCAAGACAGCCTGCGATGAAATTTATTCAAGAGATGAATATTGGACCAATAACTCATTCCTTCACTTCTTCAACCTAAGAAATGCCAATTCTATTTCCTGGTCTATTTTAAATGATTTTCTCTTTATCTACTTAAAAGCTCATTCTTAATAAGAAAAATGGTCTGGCATGTAGAAGAAGCAACCCTTTTATGAACAAGTTCAAACTTTGATGAGATGTGCATTTCAAATTGGCAAATGTTAAAATGTTTCACTTAGATTCTAAATTGCAAGCTCACCATCATTCAGCTTATTATAATAACTAAATGTGCCACAGCATGCAGAGGAATTACAAAGTTAACTATATTGTAAATGCAAAACTGTGCCTGACCCTTATTGTGTAAGGAGCAGAGGCAGGGTCATTTTCTTTTTAAGACTTGTGAGATCTTAGATTCAAGGCTTTGTAAAAAGGGCTATTCAGAGTCAGTTACCCATATGATGCCTCAAAGGTATCAGCTCCAACTTTGAAGTTTCTTCCTAAAATAATCAACTGAGAAATTGGGAAAATTTAAAACAAAAAGAGTAAGAAAATGAAGTAGACTTGAGAGATCTGTGATTTCTCAACCTCTCCAATTATATATTAAATATACAATAATGTTTTAATCAAATTCCTTATCTTGTTAAATATCCTAGTGCTTTTCAAATTCCATACGTAAAATATGAATAGGTCTTTTAAAAATATATATTCAAATCTTAATATTTCTTCAAAATGAGATTTTGGTGAAGTGCAAAATTATACCACAAAAAGTTTTTGTAAGGATATAGATTACATAAATTTCTAGTTTGTATACAACTCTCTCATCAAATTTACACAGCTGTGTGATATATGAGCTCTATGGTTTTTATTCTATAGATATGCATAGTTTCACATCTTCTGTCTTATTTAGTATCTTTAAAAAAAAACAATGATTTCCAGTCATTTAAAGGTAGTTATCACACAACTATTACTAAAAGTAAACTTCAAAGTATACAATGGAAAATTAAAGTAAATTAGATTATAATACTGTGCCTGCCATTATTTTTCTCTATATCAAATGGTTTTTGTATGCTATATATGCATTACAATTCATATTAGGTTAATTAAAAAGTGTTAGCGGCAACAACCAGTTACTTTTGCGCGAATTTAGTAGTATTCTATATATTTTAAAACCTTTAATATTTTTGTGCATTTAATTTTAGTAAAATACAGTATTTGGGACATTTTTTTCTGTGCAAATTTTTTATTACATTACAGAATAAGTGACCTGGAATTACTATTTTATGGAATTGTATTTCTTGCATTTACATTATAACTAAATTGGTTGAGGCTTACTCAGCCATTTTTCAATAGATAGCTTCACTAAGTTAAACTCATATTGCATAGATACAAGAGAGGCAAAATGATTTAAGTTATGAGTTCACTATGTCATACCCTTCTTGACATCATTTTATTTTTTAACTATCTTTCAGTGAACCATATAAGATGTATAGGGGTTCATGGTTTAGGTGACTAAATTTATGTACAGAATCTCTTGCTGAGTTGCCAAATAATTGTATTCTCAAATAGATTTGGTAGGTTAAGTGCAATTGTTAACCAATTGAAAATGTTTGCTTGAGTCTCATAATGTACACAAATGCTAGAACTAATTATTGCCTGTGATTAATAATCTGATATAGCAAAGCTAATATTAAGGCCTCAAGAATAAATACCTATGTAACTGCTTTATAGTTAAATATTACAGCATCATTTATAATAAAATGTATTGTTTCCTTCTGGTGATTATGGTGACAATAGTAAAAATCTTAACTAATTTCACAAATGGATCAAAGTAAAAATATTTTAATCCAACTATGTACTCAAACTATCTATGTAACACATAATTTGCAAGTGATTACTTGATTAGAATGATTCACTTACTGAATACTTATAAAATTAGGAATGCTTCACTCGGAGAGAGATAATTGTCTTTACATTTTTAAAAAACAAGAATAAATATTTGGGATAGTTGAAATAAGCACAAATCTATTTTTTCAGAAAAGTTTTTATTAAGGGTATTTTTTTCTCCCATAAAATTTTATACCACAAAAGACGTGACAAAAATATTTTTTAGTCTTGTTAAATCGTGTGAACGTATGCAACAGTAATAGTACAACCACTTCGGGGTCTATTTCCTCAGAAAATAAATGGCCATCTATTTTAAGTAATTTCATGTTTATAAAAGAGAATATTTAGTCACCACAAGTTAGCTATATATTCTGTATTTTGCACCAAATTTTTAGCTTATAATTAAAGTGCTGTGATCAAACCTGAAAAAGAGTGAAAAGATCTTTTTTCTATTATTTATATAGGTTCCATTTCCACATTATTCTTGCTCATTTTTCACATTATAATTTTACAAAAGTGTGGTGACATTGGTTAAATGATATTCAAAGAATTTTGGGTATGGTGTTCTGATTTTTATTTCAGCAAATGCACCATAGATTACCTCATCAGAATTCTGAGCCACAACAACTGGAGAAAATATTGGAGAAGAGTTAAAAGAAGATAAATGGGAGGCAGAAGATGCACTTAGTTGTGAAGTGGACACATACACTTTCATTCAACCACCTTGCATCAACAACCATGTGTCAAGTTCATGACTGTGCAGAGAACTGGATGAGCTGGGAGACAGACAAACAGAAACAGGAATGTGATTCATGTTTTACAAACAAACCGGATGTCAGTGTGTGAGATTTTTTTGTATAGTGATGAAGTGGTTGCTTACTTTGGAACTAAGTCTGTTTTCAGAAATATGAAGCATTACTGATATTTCAAACACCAAAACTCCTTTAGCTCAACTATGACTTTTTCTTCAAAGATTTGAGATTTTCAACTACTATATTTCCTGCTCAGAAACCATACTCTCACTGTTCTGAGGACATATCTGCCACAATAATTTAGATGCTAATAACAGTGAATAATTTTTAAGTAAAAAGTGACTTGCAAACTAGTCAAGTTCAGACTCAAAATATGTCAACAGATTGAATTAGAAAAGTTTCAAGTTAAGGCTGAGAAAGGTGTTTCATGCCTATAATCCCAGCACTTTGGGAGGCTGAGGCAGGTGGATCACTTTAGGCCAGGAGTTCAAGACCAGCCTAGACAACATGGTGGAACTCTGTCTCTACTGAAAATACAAAAATTAGCCAGGCAAGGTGGCAGATGCAGGCACCTGTAATACCAGCTAATTGGAGGCTGAGGCAGAAGAATAGCTTGAACCTGGGAGGCAGAGATTGCAGTGAGCCGAGATGGTGCCACTGCACTCCAGCCTGGGTGACAAAGTGAGACCCTGCCTCAAAGAAAAAAAAAAAAAAAAGAAAAGTTTCAAGTTAAGAAAGCATGGTATTTTCTGATGGTATTTTCTGATATCATTGACTGACTTTTTAATCATCCTAAGTTGTACTCATAATGAAATTTAATTTAGTTTACTCTTCTTCCTCTGATAAATATACAGCAAGATTTACTATACTGATTGATAATATTGAAAACATTTTGTAGACTTTCAATTATAATTTATGAAAAAAATTAAAATAAAACAAAAGTATTTTGGTAGAATTCTAGCTTAGACTGGGATAGGAAAATGAATCTACAGATAATTACATTTTACCAATGTAACAAAATATAAAAATAATTTTCATCTCTTTTAATTCAGTATGTTAAATGTAATTTTCACTATATGAATGAGAAAACTCAGAGTGGTACTGAGCTATCCATCATACAGTGGCACCAAATACTTATCCTAGGACTTCTGTCCAGAGCACATGTTCTTAAACTTAATCGCAGAAAATAAAGAGATAGAGAAACATTTTTAAAGACATCATACTGAATCATTTAAAAATTATTAGACTGTAATCTTATGGAGGAATAAACACAACAATTGGAACGAAGTTTGTAGTCGATAATTTTAAACACAATGAGTTTTCATAGTTATTGCAAATGATTAGGTGATTTTTCCCACTGTAATCAGAGAAGAACCCTAATCACATTTTTAGATGAATTGTTCTTATTCTTACTTCCTTGGTAATATGCTGTATCCTTTCACTTCTAATGTTTATAGACAAGAGATTTTAAAATGTTTCAGATTAGACTCAGTGATAACATTTCTCAGGATAGCCTTGGAAAGACATCTGCATTACAGTATTCCAGAAAATATTTATATTTAATAAATGACAGTATTAAAGTTTATCACGACACTTTGACAGCTGCTCCAGATGCTACCCAATCTAGGGTTTTAAGATTTCAAATAAGAGCTTATTGGCAGTTGTCAAGGTAATTTATCTTCCAAGAATTTATTTGGGCAATTTCATTACTCCAGTAACTACAGCTAAGTTCTCTTCCTTAGACTAAGCGTAATTTCTTTCAAATTTGGCCACAGTGTGTGACACAAACAGAGTAGTGCTTTCACTGACATCTGAAAATCTATGTGCTATCAAAGATGTAGTTTGAGGAGATTTGCACAAGTCAGGATTAAAAGTAGAAAAGAATCACATATACTGGCAATTTTACATGCACATTAATTTTTTGTTGGGTCAAATTTATATTTTAATTTTTTATTACAAACATACTATATCTTTTAATTTTTCTCCTGCCGCAAGTCCCTGTAGAAAAACCTTAAACGGTGATATGTATTTGTACATAAAATTATACTTACATGTATATGTGGTTGAATGTTTCAGTGCTTCTAAAAATTATGCAGTATTTTGTTCCTGGGTTAGACATTCTGTAAATAGAAGTCTTGACATTTCTCGATCTTTTCCAAGTAGACTGCTCTATTGTAATGAAATATTTTAACTTTTTATTTTATGAAAAAGTATGTCTCTTCCTGTGTTTGTGGAGGAGTAAAACCTAGTGGGTGTTCACTGGTGTTTAAAGCCACACTTAGACATACTCACCATAACCCTTATCAACGTTATAGTCTTAGAAAATGAAAGATGGCAATAGTGGGCTTCAATTTAAAGGAAGTAAAAGTAAAACTGGGAAACCACATTTTGACAAAACAATGTCAATTACTTGGATGTTATGTCTAAAGAGCCGAGCTGAAGTGGAGTGTTGTGCAATTGCTGAAGTAATTAAGTCCCCAAGAGCTCAAAACACATTTTGCCTAGATAATCCAGGTAATTCCAACTCAAGTGCCCAAGTGCCTCACTTTAAGATTACCCACTGTACTAGAAATCCAAACTTATGAAAGAGCTAAATCAGAGAATGGTTCTCATGCCACAAAAGGATTTATCCAAGAGACTTTTTCATTGTCAAGGAGGCCAGAGGTCCCAAGAATGAGGAAAATTCTTTGCTTGTTAACTTTGTGAGTTACTCATACAAGTTGATCAGTCTCCTAGAAACAAACATAGAGTTAATGGAACAACAGTCCTAATTTCTCATGCCCTTGTGATGCAGAGCAGTACTCAGGGAGTCAAACAGACCTGGTTTAGTACCCACAATGTTCATTTAATAGCTGTTTAATCTTGGAAAACTTAATCTCTCTTAGCCTTTGTTTGCTCATCTGTTAAATCAGTATATCATGTACTATATATGATTATTAACAGAATAATGTGAGACAATGAAAAACATTTAACCTAGAACTAGAAAACTAGTAAGGTCTTAATCAATGTGAACTACTGGACTCTAGCTGCTATATGCTCCCCAGTTAATGGCAGCTTAAATTAGAAGTCACTCTTAAATGAGATCAATTGTCATTGAATGCACTATGTAGTTAATAGTCTTTCACATCTTATTTTTTTCCATGGTAACTCATTTCTGAAAGTGTAATGAACAAATAGAAAACATTTGTATTCATTCATTTGAAAATTATTTCATGAATATCTACTCTGTGCTAGTGACCGAATCAGGCAACGAGACAAGTAGTGATGAGAAAGACAGTCCCAATTCTTAAGAGTGTACAATCTTGCAAGGAAGGCAACTATTTTATTTAAAAAATAATAAACAGGCCAGGCGTGGTGGCTCACGATTGTAATCCTAACACTTCGGGAGGCCGAGGCTGGTAGATCACGAGGTCAGGAGTTCAACACCAGACTGGCCAAGATGGTGAAACCCCATCTGTACTAAAAATGCAAAAATTAGCCAGGTGTGGTGGCTGAGACAGAGAATTGCTTGAACCCAGGAAGTGGAGGTTGCAATGATCTGTGATCGTACCACTGTACTCCAGCCTGGGCGACAGATCAAGACTCCATCTCAAAAAAAAAAAAAAAAAAAAAAAAAAAACCTCATAAACATCAATTTTTGAAAAGTATTAACAATAGAACATAATTGTTTTCTGGAGCTGTCTTGCTAATTCTGAATGTGTAACCATATGAAAAATTGCTGATTCCTAATTATGATATTCCTACCTAAATTTTTTAATTGACAACAAAGATATACAGAAAAGTCACAATCTAAATTATTTAAATCAACATAAATTTCATAGATTTAAATAGAAAACGTTGTCTGGAACAGAAAGCAATTAATCCAATGTGAAGCCCTGGTTACTACTTATTGAGATACCACAATTTGTCATATTATGAGGAGGAATGATTCTCCTTTTAAATACCTCACTTCTGGTGTGATTACCCACTCCTGTACCTAAAAATGAAAAAGGAACCAAGATTAAATCATAAAAAAACAAACCATGTATCTCATCAGAGATACCACTGACAAACAAATACACATTGCAAAAGAAAATAGAAAAAAGAGTTTGGTTTTTTCCCTTTGTTGCTGCAACAACCACCACGAAAACAATAATTCTGGCCCAGATTGTTCGTTTTTCACACTAGGAGGCTAAATAATCAGTCTGCAGCTGCCTGGATTTCAGAAAACCTAGAAGCGAGGCAAATATTTGTTTTACTCCACACTTTTAGATTTTAAGTCTTGAACCTACTGACCCTGTATGTTAGGGAATATCCAGGTCTATATTTCAATAGATATGTAGTTTTAGTTGTACAGATGTAGATGTAAATACACATCTACACACAAATATAAGTGTCATAATACCCTAGAGTTTTTACTCATGAAAATGTGTGCCCTTGACCCTTACATTCACTAAGCCTATAATTAATTCATTCAGTTTTCCTTAAACCCAGGGGGGGAGGACATAACTAGTTCAATATCTAGTTCAATAACTGATCCAGTAAAATGGATTCTAATTAATCAGTTTATGTATTAATAACGAGTAAGCAATTCATTTATCAACTTGTGTTTTCAAAGAAAGACCAAGTCTCTCTAGAGTTTCACCCCATCCTCCAAAAAATATCACAATATGGTAGATTTAGCTAGTGTAGGCAACCATTCCATCCAACGCACATAAATGTTGAAGAGTGTATTGTAAGAATATCTGATATTTATGAAGTACTTTCTATATGACAGGTAAGCTTCCAAATATTGCACATGTGTTAACTCATTTGACGTTTTCAATTACCCTTTGAGGTAGTGTATTAGTGAGGGTAAAATAAGCCACAACCCCCAAATCACAGTGGCTTAACATAATAGTTTTCACTCATCTCATAATCTATTAGAGTTCAGATGGTTCTTCTCCTTATAGTAACAGGACTGAGGCGTCTTCCATCCTGGGATGTTGTCAATGTCAATCTGTGGCTTCAGGTCACTTGGGAATGGGGAAAGAATATGGAAGGTTGTAAATGGGAGATTTTTTATGAAGTAGGGATAGAAATTATATCCATTACTTCCACCCACAATCTGTTGACTAGAGTTCAGTCTTAGCCCAACTTTAAGCTGGCTGAGAAATGAATGTGCCAGGTTAGAATACAAAAAGTAAACAGGATGAGCATAGATTTAGTTTTTTTTTTTTTTTTTTTTTTTTGAGACAGAGTCTTGCTCTGGCACCAGGCGCCAGGCTGGAGTGCAGTGGTGCAATCTTGGCTCACTGCAACCTCCACCTCCAGGTTCAAGCAATTCTCCTGCCTCAGCCTCCCTAGTAGCTGGAATTACAGGCATGCGCCACCACGCTCAGCTAATTTTTGTATTTTTAATAGAGACGGGGATTCACCATGTTGGCCAGGATGGTCTCGATTTCTTGACCTTGTGATCCACCCGCCTCAGCCTCCCAAAGTGCTGGGATTACAGGTGTGAGCCACCGCGCCCGGCCAGATTTGTTCTTTATTAATATATGACCCGTTGCTCACCACATACCAGTTTTCTCTGTTTTTCCTCAAGGGAGCTGAAGACCCATCCAGTCCTTATATCCAACTCAAAGTCTATTATCTTTAGGTGATGTTCATTCAGCTTCTGGATGCGGCTCCCACTTCAGCTACGCTAACTAAAGAGGCAAGATATCTTCTCCATCACCTCTGCACTCTGCCCCCACTCCCTCATATATACACTATATATATATCCAGGATATAATAGTGTAGCAAAGGTGGGATAACCACAATAATAAATCCCATTGAGGAAAGAGAGATTGCTATATACACAGTAGACACTTGTCTAAAGCAATCTTGAAATCTTGCTGGACAGACATTGTGAAGGCTTTTAACCCTGTCAGTGGGTGAAGTTCCTTGATTAGGCTCTGATTCTGCTCTCCTGAAAAATTCCGTGGTTATTTTGCTTCATAGCTAAGGCTATCATGCTTGAGTGAAAAGACCACCTTTAATCTGGCCTTAGCTGCAAACTTGATTCTTAATGGAACTTTATTACTCAAATCCCTTTTCAGTTTTATCCCCTACTGATTGGGATCTAGAAGCCGCTCTCTTTTCAAAAATCTGTATTTCAAGACTTCCTTTTATTATCCCTTTCATTTTTGTTGTCAAACCTCACAATTTGCACCAGAAATCATTTTGGTTTTGGAATGCCTTGTCAAACACAGACTAACGTAGACAATTGCATAATAAAATTTTGATTCACTCTAGTCACTTCCTCTAAAACTGTCTTTCATATTATCACAGGTAACGTTTTCCTAAGCTTTTGCCACTGTATGTCATGGATTAACATTTTTCTGTCCCCCAGTATCAGTTTCCACTCTGACTGCTATGCCATAGCCTACTATTTTGGATGCTTGTTGTGGCAGCTCCTGTAACAAAATATCCAACACCAATTACAAGGTATAAATTTCTCAATTGAAAGTGATAACACCAAAATCTCTGGTTTGACATAAACTATACCTCTTGCTCCTCTCACAATTTAATGATGATCATACAGTTTTCCAAGAAGTGATTCACAGACTAGGCCACCTTCCTTCTTATGGTGTTTACATCTTCAACCCATGGCCTCTAATGAATTTGTGTAATGGGATAAGACAATGGAGATTTATGTATATGAAATTTCTATGGATCAGATGTGAATGGACACATATTATTTCCTTTCCTATTTCATTTGCCAGAAATCAGCCACAAGGCCATGAGCAAGGCTCTGCTTTTCATATCTTGATCTCTAGCATTTTTTATATCTCTGATCTATTTCCTAATGAAGAAACTGAATCACAGGAGTGTTAAGAAATGTGTCTAATTTCATCCTAGTTGAAAGCAGCACTAACTCTAAACCCAGGAAATTGAACTCAGGATCCAGATTCTAACCATTCAGAAATATATTTTAAAGGATGATTCAGAAAGGCAATCACCAGGTGTCAAAAACAAATAAGAATCTAAAAATTCAAACATTTAGAGGAAGAGACAAAATTACAGATGCTTATCAGATCCAGATTGAGATCTTAGGGATTAGGAACTGGAGTTTCAATGTTCAAATGACAAAAAAGCACCACTAGGGCTACACAAAGTAAAATAAACTAGAACTTTTAATCCTTGCACAGTGCTGGAAATCTCTTAAGGTAACCAACTCTGCCACAAGAAGACTGTTAAAAACCTTGGATGCTAAATTACTTAAAAAAATATAAGGTAAATTTGGTAAAAAAATTATGATCTGTTGAAAAATTTAAGAAGGCCAAATCTAGACCAGATATGAGTGCTGGGGAAAAAATAAACCTATCTGCAAAGTGCAGAAAGCCCAGGATAAGAAATTAATGTAGGACCTTGTCCTGGGATAGTAAAACCATAGGTATCCTACCACACGGCCATAATGTCAAAACCACAATATAAACATATTTCCACAACCCAGGATATAAGAGACTTCCTCAAGGAAAAAGAAAACAAACAAAAAAAATGTAAAAGAAAATAAAAATTGTCTGCCACATAAAATAAATTAATATGTGATAGTCATAACACACACACACACACACACACACAAACAGTATTATTAATATCCCCATGAACTCGAGATACTGGGACAATAAGAAGAAAATTATAAAATAATAATAAATTCAATTATTAAGACAAAAATGGACATAGAAACTTAAGTGATCAAAATATACTATACGAAAGCAATCAAAATTAAAGCTAACCTTTCTTAAAAATTAAAAATATTGTTCGAAATTTACTGAATTAATAAAAGAGCAAAATAGACTTAATCGAAAAGAGAATTAATGAACAAGAAGGTAGATTTGTAGAAATAATCTAGAATGTGATACAGAGATGGAAGATAAAAAAAGAGAAACTGAATGAAACTTATCATAAAACGATGAAAGTCTATGGTATTTCAAGGTGAAAGAAACATCGATAGAAAAAATGCAAAGGGACAATAATTGAAATGGCAATATCTAGAGAGTCTTCAAAACTAAATAAAAATAGACATCCATATTTACAAAAATTTGAACTCGTTCTGAAAAAAAATCCACATTTAGAGATAAAATATTGAAACCATAGAATTCTAAGACAAGGAAAACTAATCTTAGAAACACCAAGTTTGAAGGACAAATTATCTTCAAAGGAATAAATATTAGATGGAGAATTACTCATCAGAGATACATAAAACATTAAGGTATAAATTTAGACAACAAAATATAAGGCATGTACCCTGAAAACTGCAAGACATTGCTAAGACAAATTAAAGAAAACATAAGGAAGTATACTATTCCTGGATCAAACAACTTAATGGTGTTAAAAGGCAATATTCCCCAAGTTGATCTATGATTCAATTAAAATGCAATAAAAATCCATGACAGCTTTTTTTTTTTCCCCAAAAACAGCGAGATTGATTCTAAAATTCATATTGTTATAAACTCAGCTGTCCCCAAAGATGGGATCTTTCCTTTTTGGTGTTGCAGAGCCAATATATGAAACCAAAAGTGAGCATCAAGCAAAACAAGCTTTATTCCATGAACAAAGAACGGAGAAATGGGAGCATGGCTCACAAACCAACCTCTCGACTAGAGAGGGGAGAGGTGATTAAAGTACAGCGTTTCTCTAATAACGGAGATTAAAAGTGAGGACATTAAAATTGAGGAGAAGAATATTCATGTCTATTTTGGAAATGGGCAGTGAACTCAGAACCAGAGTGCCACCTTTCTTTTTGTCCATTATGGCCTCTTCTGGCCATTTTCATGGAAATTGTCAGCTGTCATGGTGCTGGTGGGAATGACATTTAGCACGAAAATGAGATTATAATAAACCCTGAGACATTTTTGAAGTCATTTGGTTGGCTGTCTTGACTGTAACCAGTCTCAGCTGGTTTCGTTATAGAGGGAAATTTTAATGTAGGCATCTTGTTTCTTAGATAAATAGAATTAGAATAAGGTAGAAATTCAGCTACGTCATAGAGGCAGGACATTGGGTGACCATAAGGAAAGCAAAGGAGCTATTTTGTTTATAGGGAAAATCTTTTTGTCTTCAAGTGAATCTAACCTTCTAGGTCAAGTCTTAGATATCAGAGGCTTTCTAAGGATAATTAATCTCTGTGAATATCATTTTATTTCCAGAGGAAGAACTCTAAGACTCCCCTAAAACTTCCAAGAAGCCAATAATTGCCACAAAAGGCTGCTTACTTTATGCATCTCATTGTCTGGATGCAGTAATATGAGTTTCAGATGGTTGCCTGAGGGTCGGTTTCCTGAGGAAGGAATTCAGGTAAGAGAAATGCAAGTTTCAAGTTTTAAGATCAGGAAGGTTCAAATTCTATGTGTATTTTTAAAATTTAAATATTAGTTTTATAGGACAATTGAGCTGGTTTCAGTCCCCCCTTTCCAATGATCATAAGGAATTTAGTCATTCATCCTTCTGAGGATGGGTACCATGAAATAATGATAAAGAATGAAAACATCACACCTGTAATTGGAAGTAGTCATGAGTACCTCGTTGGCATCTGGCTTATTGAAACACTGTGATCTGAGTACATTCATGTTGGTTTTAGAACAACATTTTAAGCTACACTGAACTAGGGTGATTATTAACATAGCCAAGCCAAAATTTAAAATACCAGAGAACATGAAGTGGATCCTCCAGGAAATCCAAGAGTACAATCCTAAGCCTACCAAAAATTGTTCCTGATTCATTACATCTGACATGAAAAAAACTATGGTTGTGAAGAGAACAATAACAACCTGAAAACTGCATGTTTCTTTTATGATTTCTTATCTAGAGTCTTTTGCTGGTCTTTGAATATTAACTTAAGGTTGTATGAAAGTTCACAAGACCATGACTACTTCCATTGGATGGAAGACAGAGGGACTGGTTTTGTCCAAGAATGGTGAATCCACAACGTAACATAAGCTAACTTGACAGATGAGTGGATGGTCAGAAGAACCTCAAAATGGCATACTTATTGTGTTGCAGTTGATCTTCAGCCATGTATGATTTTCAAGTCTTTATCAGGATTTGGTTCCCCAGATCCAGTCCCCCATTTCTAAAAAAGACAAATCATAAAAAGAACAATTTATTTGCAAAATAAATTTTAGTCTTATTTTACTTGGTCTGGTTATTTTCATAAAGTGGAGCAATCGTTCTTATCCATAGAGGCTTTTTAAATTTAAATTTGCTGAGAATTTTTCCATAAAGTATCTCAGATTTAACTTTTTTTTTTTAATATACTTTAAGTTCTGGGGTACATGTGCAGAACATTCAGGTTTGTTACATAGGTATAGATGTGCCATAGTGGTTTACTGCATCCAACACCCTGTCATCTCCCTTAGGCATTTCTGCTAATGCTATCCCTCTCAATCCCCCGATCCCTGCTATTCCTCCCCCAGCACCCCACACCCCAACAGGCCCCTGTGTGTGATGTTCCCCTCCCTGTGTTCATGTGTTCTCATTGTTCAATACCCACTTATGAGTGAGAATGTGCAATTTTTTATTTTCTGTTCTTGTGTCAGTTTCCTAAGAATGATGGTTTCCAGCTTTATCCATGTCCCTGCAAAGGACACGAACTCATCCTTTTTTATGACTGCATAGTATTCCATGGTATATATGTGCCACATTTTCTTTAGACTATAAGTGATGGGCATTTGGGTTGCTTCCAAGTCTTTGCTATTGTGAATAGTGCCACAATAAACATACCTGTGCATGTGTCTTTAAAGCAGAATGATTTATACTCCTTTGGGTATATACCCAGTAATGGGATTGCTGGGTTTTGCAATCCACCAATCTGACAAAGCTGTAATATCTAGAATCTACAGAGAACTTAAACAAATTTACAAGAAAAAAACAACCACATCAAAAAGCGGGTGAAGAACATGAACAGACACTTTCAAAAGAAGACATTATGCAGCTAACAAACATATGAAAGAAAGCTCAACATCACTAGTCATTACAGGAATGCAAATCAAAACCACATTGAGATACTATCTCATGCCAGTTAGAATGGTGATCATTAAAAAAAATCAGGAGACAACAGATGCTGGAGAGGATGTGGAGAAACAGGAACACTTTCAAACTTTTGGTGAGAGTGTAAGTTAGTTCAACCATTGTGGAAAACAGTGTGGCAATTCCTCAAGGATCTAGAACTAGAATCAAGTTTAAATTTTAAAGACCTCTTGAGCCCAGCCAAGGATTTACCTGTGCCTGCAGATAAGCTGCATAAATGCAGTGAACAACTTGAGGTTCTTGGGCCAGTCAAAAAGTAACATGCTTTTCTTATCACACATCAGGAATCCTGTAAAGAAATATTGTAGACAAGGTAAAAGGCCAGTCTTTCAAAAAGGGCTTTAATCAGCTATATAAAGTAAATCTAAGTTCCTCATAGCAGTCTGTTCATATGTGAAAATATGTCGTTCCAGTTAAAGCCTTTGTAAAATAACTAGTGCCTCCAAGCATGTCCTGTTATAAAAGAAAACAGACTCTTATTGAACTTATACAAAAAAACTATATTGCCATAAATAAAAAAATACTTACAGATAGTTTCCAAATTCTGCAAAAATCAAGTAAAGAGAGATAAATATGCTTTAATTCTGTATACAAGAATACATACTCTATCCAGTTGCTAAAGGCTATAAATAACTCAAAAGAAATAAAGCAACCTGATGGTGGCTCATAGCTGTAATCCAGGCATTTTTAGAAGCTGAAGTGAGATGACTGTTTAAGCTCAGTAGTTTGAGCGCAGCCTGGGCAACATGGTGAGACCCTGTAAGAAAGGAAAGAAAGAAAAGAAAGAAAAAGAAGGAAAGAAAGAAAGAAAGAAAGAGAGAGAGAGAGAGAGAAAGAAAGAGAAAGAAAGAAAGAAAAGAGAGAGAAAAGAAAGAGAAAGAAAGAAAGAAAGAAAGAAAGAAAGAAAGAAAGAAAGAAAGAAAGAAAGAAAGAAAGAAAGGAAGGAAGGAAGGAAGGAAGGAAGGAAGGAAAGAAAGAGAAAGAGAGAGAGAGAAGGAAGGAAGGAAGAAAGGAAGGAAGGAAGGAAGGAAGGAAGGAAGGAAGGAAGGAAGGAAGGAAGGAAGGAAGGAAAGAAAATGAAAAAAAAAAAGAAAGAAAGGGCCGGGCGCGGTGGCTCAAGCCTGTAATCCCAGCACTTTGGGAGGCTGAGGCGGGTGTATCACGAGGTCAAGAGATCGAAACCATCCTGGTCAACATGGTGAAACCCCGTCTCTACTAAAAATCCAAAAAAAATTAGCTGGGCATGGTGGCACGTGCCTGTAATCCCAGCTACTCGGGAGGCTGAGGCAGGAGAATTGCCTGAACCCAGGAGGCAGAGGTTGCGGTGAGCCGAGATCGCACCATTGCACTCCAGCCTGGGCAACTTGAGTGAAACTCCGTCTCAAAAAAAAAAAAAAAAAAAGAAAGAAAGAAAGATTAGCCAGGCATGGTGGTACATGCTTGTAGTCCCAGCTACTTGGGAGGCTGAGGTGGGAGGATCACCAGGTTGAGGCTGCAGTGAGCTCTGATTGTGCCACTGCACTCCAGCCTGGGCAGCAGAGTGAGAGGATGTCTCAAAAAACAAAGAAAAATAAGAAAGAAAGAGAAAGAGAAACAGAAAGAAAGAAAAGAGAGAAAGGGAGAAAGAGAAAGAGAAGATGAAGGGAGGAAGCAAGGGAAAGAAGAAAGAAAGACAGAAAGGGAGAAACAGAGAAAGAAAGAGAAGGAAGTAAGGAAGAAGGAAGGAGAGTGAGAAAGAAAGAAAGAAAAGATGTTTTGACTCTGAAAAACAAAACAAAACAAACTAATTAGTACAGCCCATACAATTAATCCCTGTTCTGCTCATTATGGGGACTCATGAACACATTAGCTCTCTAATGAAAGTCCTAGGATTTTCTCTCTAGTCAAAATATCACAATCTCCAAAATTATTGGAAACCTTCATCCAAGAATCCTTTTCACGAATTCCCATAAAGAAGCAAGTTTTGAGTTGTAGCTGATTATAAACCACTTTTTGAGAAGAATCAAAGTAAAACAATAACTCAGCCATGGTTAAAGACACAATAGACAAATTTGGTTATTTTTGTGGCATACAACAATTTAAAATAATAATCATAATTATTTCTAATAACATATACTAAGACATATCAGAATTTCAGGAATTTTATACAATTTTGAAACACACATTAATAACACGTATACATAAATATAATGCAAAGAAAGTTAAATATTTGACAATGCTTTCCTGTATAATTTTAACATACCAAATAAGACTAATATGGTCCTCTTAGACTTCAAGGGCCTCTAATGTCTAAAAAGTTCATTCAAGGTCAAAATAACTAAATTTAGAACATGAAATTTCGATTTTAGAAAGTTCGTTAAATATCAAAAGTTCAAAAAATTTGGTATCACAAAACAGAATCACAGGTCACTATAAAATAGTCATTTATTTAAACAAAATGATGATTCAAATATTTATGGATAAAACCTTCTTGATTTTTTATTAGTAAGGAGACTCAGTTTCCCAAACAATAAGACTAATAAAGACAGCATGGGGCCAATTAAATCTGTCTCTCTATCTCCTCTTTTTTTCCCCTGCAGTTTACTCAAAAGCCAAACAAAAATCTTTTATTATCTCTTCTTCACATTACACAAAAAATTTGTTCCAAAGAGAAAAAAAATTACCTTTGTATAGTGTACTATTAATGTTAATTTTAATATAACTTCATAAAAAATCCTACCTAATTTAAATCAATTTGATCATCAGATAAGAGTTCCATACATCTTTTATAACATTTTACAATTTCCTACTGAAGCGTAGATCAATGTTTCAAGAATATCCTGTATTCCAACAAAGGTGTCCAGATGAGTCAGTGTGCTTTTGTTATTAACGTTTAATTTACAGAAAAACTCTGAACTATTCTTATCCCTAAAAATCAGCTCTTACAATCTCACATGTCCACCTCTTCTGCAATAGTCTCTGGGTCTTGAAGGATTGAATAGTTTTCATTTCTGACCCTGTGTCTCACAAAAGCAATTTATTTTGACTGTAGCCTTCTTCCAGTTCAGAAGATGAGGCTTTGACTAGAGCCAATGTTCAAGATATAGCAGAAGCTGGTTCCTTTTTCAGATCCAGGAGTGAAAACTCTGACTTAACAGCACAAGGACATTAAAAGCAATAAAAAATTACATGAATGTTAAAACCCTAATTCTTTTAAATATTAGTTTTTTGAAGCAATTAAAAAACCAGTAGGAATTATTTTGATGAAATGTAAAATATGTTTCTTATATCAGTTACCAACAGGCAAAGAAATGCCTTCTGCAGTGTGAGGGTTTCTCCCTATAGCAAGACAAGAGAGGCTTGCCATAAATCAAACTTGATGAACAATTTAGGCAGAAATTGAAAGTCAAACCTGATCAACAGTTTGGCCATACCAGGAAAAGTCAAGAGTATAGGATCAAGTTATACTTAAAGAAAACACAGCTTTCCCAGACTCTCAAGATATAAAGCTTAGTATCAGGACATAATAGCAGTTAGGAACAGAGGAATAAAATTACAGAAGGTGAGAAAAGAAATTGAATGACTCAGTCCTTTTCAAGGCTGAGGCAGGAGAATCCCTTGGACCTGGGAGCCAGAGGTTGTAGTGAGCTACAATTGCACCACTGCACTGCAGCCTGAGTGACAGAACAAGACTCAGCCTCAAAAAATAAAAAAAATATATTACAAATATAATGATCTCATTTTGCTCTTAGCTGAATTTACAGTCTTACAAACTTTTGCTGAAGATCGACACTTCAAAATATCCAGCAGAGGCAAATGTAAAATAATCAGTAAAGCCAGAACAAAACATGCTGACAAATTCTGAAGACATTTCTATTTTTATTTTACCGGTAATTTTAGAGTCAGTTTTTTAATTAAAGATTTACTTAAGTCAGGTAAACCTGAAAAATGCTTGAAATTATTTAGTTAATGTAGGAGTGCTCTTTTATTTATGAGCCCATTTGGTACCCTGTAAACACAACACATAACATGGACACACACACAGACACATGCACACTTACACACACAAGATCTAGTAGCTTTTCCCTCAGAATTCTAGCTATGAAATAACAGTCAAACTTACTGGTTTAGAAGCATGTTTACATGGCTAATCTTTGCCCTGATAAGTCATCCAGGTCATCCAGTGAAGGCTGTGAACTAAAATTTTGGGTAACTATTTTCACAGCACTTCAATTTTTATAGGCTAATCCTTACTGGACTGCAGAGAACTCTGAGGCCAAACACCACCACCAAAGACCATCATGTACTTACTAGGCCCAATCCTGCTTTAAAACGCAACGTAAAAGCCTGGATACATGAAATTCCATCCTATTTTTCCTTTCAACTGGAAAATGAATCCAACTGTAAGACAGCAATACAATTCATCAACCATTCAAGATCAGACAAAAAAGGGCAGGTCCAGCGTAGTGTGGTCATAGACTGTCCTTTGCCTCACTGGCCTACAAGTACATTCAGATCAACCATTAAAAATGCATGCAAGCAGGCTGCACTCTGAGATCGAATCCCAAGCCCCATGACTACGTTGACACACACACAATCACCAAAACATAATGCAACTGGGGCAGCAACCGACAAGCCCCAAGAGTATCTAAATTGAAACATATGAAGTGCTTCCTCTTCCCATCAGTTAGTCTTGTTCAATCTGCAACAGAAATTCCTTCAGAATCTCTCAAATGGAGAGGAGCCAATCACACTTTCTGAGCTCACAAAGGATACTCACTTGTCTACTTACCCACAAACAATTACTAGCAAGCCCCAAGAGTGTGGAAACTGAAGCATTTACAGTGGTTCCTCCATCAGATGGGCTTATTCCACCTGCAAATGGAAATTGCTCTAGAATTTCCCAAATTGAAAGAAGTCATTCTGGCTATCTGGTATCCACAAAAGACAAACCACCTATCCAGAGGCAAATGTCACATTTCAAAGATGTTCTTCCTGGGCACTCAGGAACACCGCTGGGGCTGGCAGTGGCAGAGCCAAATAGAGACTGAAATCTACCTCAGGCCAAAAATGGGTGGGCAGCTGCTTAGCAGGGCTTCTAAGACTGTCTGACCCTTGGGTTAGCCAAGCCATGATCAGTGCATTCCTGGTTGGGGTACCAAAATCTAAGGGTCAGGTCCCATTGCTTGCCACACAGACAGCCAATCACTGAGATAAGGAGCACTGCCAGCAAAGAAGGCTTTTAATTTGGATGACATCAGCGAGAGAGATGGAAGCCAAATCTCAAATCTATCTTTCCAGCTGACTAAAATTGAGGGATTGTATAGTGGAGAAGGAATGTATGTGGCAAAAAACAGAGATTTTAGAGGAGTAAGGAAGAAATGAGAGATGAGGAGTCTGGCATCTCATTGTCCAGATGTGGAGTTTCAGTTTCTTGCTTAAGGGAGGAACTCGGGTAAGACAAAGTTTCTATGTTTATTCGTTTTCTATGTTTATTCATAACACCATAATATTAGTTCTATGGGGCAATTGGGCCAGTTTCAGAAGGATCAACTTTGCAAAGACAAAAGAAATGCTCTAAAACAAAGTTTAATAAACTATTACCAACAAGCAAAATTCTATCTGCTGTGTGTTTTTGTACAGTTCATGAGCTAAGAATGGTTTTCCTGTTTTTTAGTTGTTGGGAAAAATCAAAAGAACAACAATATGTTGTGACACAAAAAATTATATGAAATTTATATTTCAGTGTCCATGAATAAAGTTTTATTTAAACACAGCTACACAAATTCATTTACTTATTACCTAGGGTTGTTTTATGCTGTGATGATATTGTTGTTTCGACAGAGACTGTATGCTTAGAGATGTTTCAGACATCTCTAAGCATTATGCAAAATAGATTAGGGTCTTGATTCCTTTTTCCAGGATATTCTAAGATTCTAGTGCAAGTTTTTCCACTATCACTGCCATGTGTTTCATATACTAAGAAATCCAGTGATAGCTAAGCTTTTTTAGGCTAAGAAAAAACATTGCATGAAAAAAAGTTGGCCTTCTGGTTGCCTTTTATAATAATAATAATTGTTAACATTTAATTAGTAATTGCTATGTTAATATCTTCCTCATAAAGACTCTGTGAAGTAATACTACTGTTTATTTTACTGATGAAAGCATAGCAAAATTAGGAATTTAAGTAATGTAATTTATAAATGGCTGAGCCAGGATTTGAACTCAAGCTGTCTAAATGTTTGGCCATCCATGTTAAGGGTCTATTTCTCATTGTATAGTGATATCACTAAATGGCATATGCAGATGTGTCTGCCTTAATGACTATATCTAGAGCTAGTTCCCTTTCTTTAAATGTCTGAACATGAGAATGACTTCCAGGGCCAAACACATGTCCCAACTCCCCACCATTGGAGATTTTTTTAATTCCAGTTTGGTCATATATGGAGAGCAGTGGCTGTCAAGGACTAGTTAAATCTGAGTGCAAACCAACTTTACTCATACTTATGATTTACAGATTTTCCACATTGTTCTTGTAATCAGAAGTAAAAATCCCATTGTGTTTACAACCAAGAATAAGCCAAAAATTTTTAAAGGACACTCTAAATCTAAATTATTTGCTTTTTTTGCTACCTTAAGGAAATAACAATACTCTTTTTATTTTGTTGTATGTGTATTATAGTCAAAGAACAACACTTTGCTTTAACAATTTAGATAGAAAATTATCAAAATAAAGATAGTATGAGAGAGCTTTGAGAAAACATAAACTTTGCAAAGTAAAGTAAAGATTTTATATTTAAGTGACCAAAAAAGCAGAGTTGGAGGAAAGAGCTCAGCATCTCAGAGGGAACACCAGACTCCACACAAGTTTAGACTTGTGAACATTTTCAGAGGGCACAGTGAATGATGCCTTTTTTCCCTGCCTGAATGTGAAACCTATTGAGAGACAGAGCAAGAGGAGTCAGGCACAGACCATTTTTACGATGGTGATACTGAAAAATATAGTCTTTGTGTGGGCAGTATTTCCTAACAATGATTCCTAAAATTATATGAGTGTACACACCCAGTTAGTCAGTACTGAACAAACACAGACCCTCCCAGGTCTCTCTGTAAAATTAACAGCATGGATTAGTGATGGCAGAACCTCTAGTTTTTGGTGGTCCCTTGGCTGTCTGGGGGAAACCTATAGGGAGACATGTGGCAGGGAGCTGGGAGGACTTCCTTTCCTTAATTCATGAATTACCTAACTCATTTCACCTCCTTCTGTGGGAGAGACATAATTGGTGGGACAGGATGCCAAAAATTAAAAAGAATCTCTGATAATGAGAGAAAAATATTGCATAGTCCTCTTTCTCCCCTATTTTCAACAGCCCTTATGGGAATATAGATTTCTAAAGAAAAACAAAACGAAACAAACAAAAAACCGGACTGCTGCTATATATCTTTTGGAGGTTGTAGTTGAGTTAGAAATGTGAAATAATGAAAAATTCACTATCATAAAGTAAAGAAAATAAAGAAAAATGAAACAAAAATCTGTATGTTCCAAAAGCTCCAAAGAAAGTCTGTTCTTCACATAAAAGAAAAGGAGGTGATTGGTGGCTACAGGCTTTGTTATAACAGGGCACAGCTCTGTGGTCTTAGTCCAGCAAGGACAAGAGTTATGTTTCTCTTCACTGTACTGTTTACACTTAGTAGGAAACAGAATAATACTTATTGGATTAATGAGCGCATCCTGGGAATGTGGATGTGCTGCTCTAAGGCTTTGAATCAGCAAAAATCATAATACATGTTAAATTAACTAAAATGTAATTATGTGTGCTCAGTGGAATGAAAAGGCACGTAGACTTCTATTTCTATTACTTCTATTTAATAAGTATTCATAAGGCCCTTGCCACATTCAAGGTTTACATTAGGCATTGTAAAGGATATCATTATGACCAAGACATAGTGCTCTGTTCCTCACAAAAGGACTTACTGAGTTCTAGGGATTTAGGAAAAGAATACGAGGATCAACTAGTGATAAGAAGGAAATGACCAAGAAAAGTATACAAAAGAAGATGGAGATTCAAAACTAGAAAAAAGAGAGAGGGCATCTACTCATATGTTATCTATCTTTTCACATGGGGTTAGAATAAAATTGAGCCAATATACCTTTTTTCAAAAAGAGTAATTTATGCTATTTGTAAAATTGTCTATCAAAATGAATTAAAGTAGTTCAAAAAGTTGTGATTTAAAGACAATATACCACAGTGTTATAGCAAATAGAACACAATTCATATGCATTCTTCAAAGTATGAATAAAGTCATGCTGCTTAACTGTAGCCGTACTCCTATTTTCAAGTGTATGTTGTTAAACAAAAGTTCCTTCAAAAGCATTACTCAGGTAGGAGTATATGATCTTTTATCAGTGATCTAATACTAGATGAACAACTATCATTAAAATAACTTCTGTACAGTCATTTGACTTAAAAAATAAGTCCTCATATTCCCATAAGTATTGGAAAGCTCAACCATTATTGATGGTTCTGATGGTCATGAATGTTCTCCATGATACTAAATTAAAGGATATTTTTAGTTTTTATGTTCCTGTGTCTCAACATTTAACATTGTAGACCATCCCTGCATTACTGAAAAACTGTCTTTCCTTGATATTTTGACACCATACTCTCCTGTGCCTCTTTCTACCAGGCTAGTCACAGTGCCTTCATTGCTTTCTCATCTCCATCCACCTTGTCTTTCCTCATTAGTGTTTTCAACCTTGGTTCCAGACCTGTTCTATTATCACCAATGGGCTCTCTCCCTAGAAAATCTTACCTATACTCATCACTTCAATGACCCTCTGTACCCTTGAGATCTCTTCTGACTTCATATGTAGTCACTGCTCGATATCCATGGGGATTTGGTTCCAAGATGCCGGTGGATACAAAAATCCAAGAATGCTCTAGTATCTTATATAAAATGGTGCAGCATTTGCATATAGCCCACCCATATACTTTATATCAACTCTAGACTTCTTATAACAGCCATCCCCAACCTGTTTAGCACCAAGGACCAGTTTTGTGGAAGATAACTTTTCCACAGATGGGAGTGGGGATGGTTTCAGGATGATTCAAGTGCATTACATTTATTGTGCACTTTATTTCTATTATTATTATGTTATGATATATAATTACATAATCATACAACTCATCATAATCTGGTATCAGTGGGAGCCCTAAGCTTGTTTTCCTGCAACTAGATGGTCCCGTCTGTGGGTGATGGGAGACAGTGACAGATCATTAGGCATTAGATTCTCATAAGGAGTGTACAACCTAGATCCCTCATATGAGCAATTTACAATAGGGTTTGCACTGCTTTGAGAATCTAATGCCGCTGTTGATCTGGCAGGAGGTGGAGCTCAGGCAATAATTCAAGCAATGGGGAGCGGCTGTAAATACA
This sequence comes from Sapajus apella, assembly GCF_009761245.1. Taxonomy (NCBI): domain Eukaryota; kingdom Metazoa; phylum Chordata; class Mammalia; order Primates; family Cebidae; genus Sapajus; species Sapajus apella. Next base: position 23,130,973 of record NW_022436943.1, on the reverse strand, counting down.
GATGAAGCTCCACTTACTAGCCTGCTGCTTACCTCCTGCTGTGCAGCCCATAGGGTCTGTGGCCTGGGGTTGGGGCTCCATGGCTCAGTCTCAGCTCACTGCAATCTCCACCTCCTGGGTTCAAGCAATTCTCCTGCCTCAGTCTCCCGAGTAGCTGGGACTACAGGAGTGCACCATTACTCCCAGCTAACTTTTGTACTTTTTAGTAGAGACGGGGTTTCACCATGTTGGCCAGGATGGTCTCGATATCTTGACCTCCTGATCTGCCTGCCTCGGCCTCCCAAAGTGCTGGGATTACAGGCGTGAGCCACCGCGCTCAGCCTCAAGTTTTGCTTTTTGTAAGTATGTGTAATGTTTTTGCCCCCAATACTATGTTTTTGATCCACAGTTTGTTGAATCAATGAACACAAAACTCATGGATATAGACGGTGAACTGTATGTATAATCACCTGCATAATTGAAGTATCATTTGTAAATTCTAAACTAATGTCAAATCCAACATGTCAAAATTACATGCATAGTATTCCACACTAATCTGATTTTCTTCTAGTTGTTTCTATCTCAGTGAATGGACATTCCATCCACATGGATTCAGAAGTGAAAAAAACTAGAAGTCATACATGCTAGTTCCTCTAGATTATCTGTGATATGAGATCAATTAAAAAGACCTGATTCTCCCCAAAGGAGCACACAATTAAAAGTTATTATTTAAAAAGTTAACAAAAGTAAGGGTAAAACAGGATATAACTGGAGAAATGGCTGTATACAGAAAGTTGGTGAGAACGACAGAAAAGCTTTTCCCTGATTATTATTCTTTTATAAACATTTGTAACAAAGGATAGACAGAGTCAAACATATGTGGCTCTCTGGAAGAGAACTATCTCCCCAACTATATTTAGGGTTTCTCTGAAAAAGTGGCATAGTACTTTTTGGGATGTGCCTTTAAAAAGAGACATTGTTTCTCTCAATGCCAATGGATAGGTCTGCTTTGAATCATTGCTTATTATCAAAAATGCATTTGGACATTAGTGTTTAGAATGCTCTTCTAACTTCAGCCTGTTCCCCAAATAGGGTGGGTGTACTAGCTCTGGGAACAAATTAAAAGGTTTTAGCTTGTTTGTGTTCTTTTCCAGAGAACAGGCTTCTGAAAAAGATACATTTTCAATTCTTTGTAAACCACAAGATAATGCATCTGGAGTAACTATTCTGGTACTTTTAGAATTAGCTGGGCAAGCCTTGTTGGTGCCTTAAGAGATTTTTAATTATATAGTTTATTGCAGTAATTGCTTTATTTTATAGAGCACTTACTTCCTGTAAGTGCACTTTGTGTATGTGGCAACTGTTGTTCCTTTAATTATAAGGTTAAATATCAGATAATTACAGGGTAAATACAGAGTTATTTTTGCCTTGTGTGCCAAAGTGCTTAGGTAACTTAGTATTTGCACGAAGGAACCAAATGGTACTTAGGAGTCTATCTTTTGATTCTCATATAAAATAGAGTTCAGTACAAATTCTACCATGTACTCTCTCTCTCTCTCTCTCTCTCTATATATATATATATATATATATAATATATATATATACACATATAAATCACTTGCAAGTGGCAGACCAAAATACACTTTTATGAAATAAGTTACATTTACAGTGGGAACTGACATCATTGGCTTTTAAAAATGCATACTTCAGGAAAACTTACTTCCCTAATTATCAAGATAAACATTTATTATGGTGCATTTTATTCAGTGTTTCCCAGTTTCAAGCTTTATATTTTGTTGTTGCTATCAACTCTTAGCTTAACTCTAATACATTTATATGAAAAGTAGAATTAAACAAAGCTGCAATTTAGAATATATTCAAATACTAGTAAGTTTCCAATGAAAACAATAAAATCGAAAACAATATTCATGTTTCTTTCAGTTTCTTTAACTGTTACCATAATTATTAAAGATTTTTTGTGATTTTTATATGTAGAAAAAATTTTAACTTTGCATTGACTTCTGTAATGATTCTAGAATTTAAAAGATCTTTACAAATGATGTATACTTTAATATTTTCTCCTTACTCATTCCTAATAACAAAATAAATGTGATACATTAATCAATTCATTCTATAGACATTTATTTGGTGCATACTATATTCTAGGCACATAATATACTGTATTCAGTGTGCTTATTATATAGTATAAGAAGTAAACAGACAAACCAATAATTCTAATTAATGTTAAAAGTTCCCTAATATTGCCATATAGAAGGTTCAGATGTCGCATGGAGGAAAGAGTCATCAGCTATAATGAGGACAGAAGAAAGAGGGTACACGATAGAAAATAATTAGATCTTATAAAGTGAAATATGTCCTCCACACAGGCAAGATGGACTTTCAAAGATATTGTGTACTTGGATACAGTTTCAGAAATTACAACAGTGACCGTTACCTATTTAAATAGAAAAAAAAAATTCCATTTTGTAGCAGGCCAAATGGTCACATGATTTTATTAAGCCAAAGATTCTAATAGTTTAGAACCTGATAGTTTATTATTTGTAAATGATAAAATTATTAAATGGCAAAGAGAATGGAAAGTAAGATGTTCTGTTGATCAAAGGCTGAGATCCTAACAGAAGTAGAATGAATTGTTCAGGATTGGTAATTAAAGTATGTGAATGTGTGGAACTACTTATGGTTGAGGGAACTTCTTACCACAGAACACAGACCACAAAGAGATAACCATATCACATTACTCTTCAGCATGTATATGAATCCACTGCTTCCAAATAAAGGAGAAGAGCCACCTCTGTGGCCAAGCTAGGACACATATCGCAACAAACTAGGTTCACTGATGACTTGATGTTGAGTAAAGAATTGCACTGTAGGGCCAGGCATAGTGGCTCATGCCTGTAATCCCAGCACTCTGGGAGACTGAGGTAGGTGGATTATGAGGTCAGGAGTCGGAGACCAGCATGGCCAATATGGTGAAACCCCATCTCTACTAAAAATACAAAAAATTAGCCGGATGTTGTAGCATGCACCTGTAGTCCCAGCTGCTTGGGCAACTGAGGCAGGAAAACCACTTGAACCCAGGAGGCGGAGGTTGCAGTGAGCCAAGCACGGCACTGCACTCCAGCCTGGGTGACAGAAGTTCTGCTCTAAAAGAAAAAAAAAAAAAAAAGAAAAATGTTGCACTATGTTATGAAAGCAGTGTAACTCTTCTACAGTTTAATGCATTGCCTAATATCTATGTTTATTCTTCTTTTGCTTCTCAGGCTAATTGCTGCCTTTCCAGATCCATACTAAATTTGAGGCATTAATGTCAACTGGTAATTTATTCAGAAATCTGGCCTCTTGGACTACTCCTCTATTGTTACTCTTTTTAAGTCATTCCTATAAGAGGAGGATCCTCCAGTGTAGATTAGTATAGGAATAAATCTATTGAAACAAAATGGTCGAAGAAATGCTTTAAGGACTTTTTGAATGATGTCCCAACATGTTGTATGTAGGAAGGGTTACTGGAAAACAAATGTTGTGGGATGCTCATCCTGATGCTAAGCATTTCTATCAAGAGAAAAGATGGCAAGTGAAAGCTACTGTACAAAAAGATCATGTTCGTATACACTAGAGGGACTTTGTCTTTGCCCAACATTGAGAAAACACTTTTGAGTCATATTTTTCTAGAAAATATTAGTTCAGATACAACTAAGCATATCTTCTAGAATAAAAAACTGTTTTACAAAATCCTCTCATGCCTTAATATTGTAAACATCAGTTACTTCAAAATAATTATACTTTTATTTAAATTACCACAAGGATCACTTTTTCTTACATAAACCACAAAATGTAAAATGAGCTGAGAAATGGTTAAGCATAAAAGATAAATTAACTTATCAATAAAGCAAAAGACATATGAACTTGTACTTATCAACATTTCAAAACTAAGCAGTATGCGTTTATGCATATATCAGCTTAAGATTCATTTCATGCTCAGTTTTGCTGGGGAAATAAAATATTATAAAAGAAAGAAAAACAGAGATAACTCAACAATTTCTGTAGTAAACATGCCAATTGGAAATCAAAGTACTTTTCTCTTGACTTTCTGTGTAATAGGACTATTTGTTAAAAATAAATTATAGTCTCTGCAGATCTGATTTATTAAATGGTAACTTCTGTGGTTTTATTCAAAGTTTCATTTTATTTTAAATAAAGTTGATTTTGTATTAAATTATCTCTTAAACAATTGTGTAAGATTGAGGTTATGATTTGGATCTGACAAGTTTCCCGTAGTAAAACTACTTTGAATAATACTTTGATAACCAATGCACAAATATATATACATACACATGCACACACACTATTAGGAAACACCTTGTTCTGGTTAAGGTTGGTTCACAAACTGGTTAAGGATGGTTCACAAATCTTTACGCTTTCCATGTGTCCAAGTGACTTCTATAGATGGCATAATCACAATAGCCTACATTTTATCATTGACTAGGAATTATGTTTTGATATAACCTGGCCCTTAACCAGATGTAAAATAATGTCCATTGTATTTTTCTGTCAACTGTATACTCCCATAATGTTGCTGGTTTTCAACTGTGCTAGTGACAACAATATTTAATTTTAAGAAACAATGGATAACCACATGTTTTGCATGATGAAATCTAAGCATCTGACACAATGTTTTCCCAGTATATTTTGCACATATGAATTCTATGTCCTTAAACACTGTGTTTGGTTGCTGACATAAAGGAGTTTGAAGATCAGAGATTTTTGGGGGGCAAATGTCAACACTGTCTAGATGTTTTTCATATGTTTGCAGTGTTACTAACATTAGTTCCTCATAACACTGATGTGAGGAATAGTCCCGAAAGATATACTCTAATCACATATTTATTTTTCATGTTCATATTATTCCATATCAAATCTCATAATAACTCATTTTCAGAGTATATAAATAAACAAGAATAATTTTTTCTTGGAAAATTAAATTAGAAAAAAAAAAACCCTGGAATTAGGCAAACATATAAGTTACAGGTTTTTTCCTGCTAAAGCAAAGTAACTCAGAACAACACAAAGATTTCATTTTACCTCTCCCAAATGTTTAAGTCCTAATTATGCCATGGAGGAGATAAATGTTAAGAGCTTGTTTGCCTTGAACATCTTTCTTTAATTTGCTAACCTCTTCTTTAACACAGAACTTGTGTATCCAGCCCAGGACCATTTGTATGACTATACCAGGCATGAAAATGCAGCAAACAAATGGGGCTGAAGCAACCCAGAGGAACATCAATCAACCTAACACACGTCATGTTGATGATAAATACTAAACACTGGAAATCCTGAGTCCACAAACCCAGAGGGCTTCCTGTATTTCATATAGTCATTCTTGTTGCACTTGTCTTTTCATCTGAATTAACAAGGCAAATGTGAACTTAGCCTCAATAATTTTGTATGAAGTTCACAACAGGAAAATATCCTCATCTCATAGACACATTCCCATGGGTACATGCATATTCCGTAAAGAATTTCCAAACTTTTATACTGTAAGAACTCAACTGGATGTATACATTTCTCTACTTTATGGCAGTATATGTAGAAAAAAGATTATACAAGCAGCACCTGATATAAATAGCATTTTTTCTCTCCCCTCTTCCTTGTGCAGACATTATCCTTGTCCTCAATATTCTTCCAAGCAATAAATGAAAATTTTCTGAAACACTAGGACTTCTTGTGCGGTAAACCTGGTGGGAAAATTCAGCAGCTTTAGAATACATGAAGCGGCCGGGCGTGGTGGCTCAAGCCTGTAATGCCAGCACTTTGGGAGGCCGAGGAGGGTGGATCACGAGGTCAAGAGATTGAGACCATCCTGGTCAACACGGTGAAACCCCGTCTCTACTAAAAATACAAAAAAATTAGCTGGGCATGGTGGCGCGTGCCTGTAATCCCAGCTACGCAGGAGGCTGAGGCAGGAGAATTGCCTGAACCCAGGAGGCGGAGGTTGCGGTGAGCCGAGATCACGCCATTGCACTCCAGCCTGGGTAACAAGAGCGAAACTCTGTCCCAAAAAAAAAAAAAAAAAAAAGAAAAAAGAATATATGAAGCTACATTTGCTGTGGTGTGAGGGAAATTCCTCTGTTAAATATTTGCTAAACTCAGGAAAGCTAGTTGGTGTAGGGTGATAAAAGGAATATAAATAAAAAAAATAGTCTCCCCTTCAAATAACCCAATCTAGTGGGTGAAATAGAAACTAATGTATCACCAGCACCTATGACAATAGCTACCTCATTGTCTCCTTTTATTACATATTCCAATAAGTAAACACATAGTTTGACAAGATTAAGATACAAATACATATGGGGCAAAAGAACAGAGATGTGAAAGAGCAACCCTATTTCAGTGATGATGTAAGTTAGGCTGGAGATGTGGAATGTCTTGCACAAGGTATATAGTTATTAAGTTCCAAAACAAACATATGTGATGTCTGTCTCTAGAACTTACTATTTTGCAACTTTATTATACTGTATGGTCTAGTCAAAGGGGAGATAAGGGTCTATAGGCAGGACCTAATGGAGCTGAATTGTCCAGATCAATGTCCTTGGGTCTGCTAGCCCCATGTGTTGCTATCTTGTGAGGTTTACTTGTTTATTATTGAGCAGACTAGACTCAGGCCTCTGCCTCCGTGTCCACATCTTCTTATTGCATCTTTGGTTCGGTGTTTGCAATGTACCTCTTTGCAATGCTGAGTGTCATAGCCTGAATGGCTTTCATCCCCTCAAAAACGTATGTGTTGGAAACTTGATCCCCAATGCAACAGTGTTGAGAATAAGGCCTTTAGGGAGGCCTGGAGCCCTCATAAATGAATTAATGCTATTACTCAAGGGCTTGTGGGACCGGATTGACTCTCCTTTGGCAATTCTGCTATGTGAGGATACAGTGTTTGTCCTTTCATGTCCTTTCACCTTCCCCCAGGTAGTAAGGCAGAGAGAAGGTTCACATCAGATGTCAGCACCTTGATCTTGGACTTTCCAGCTTCCTGAATTATGAAAGAATACATTTTTGTTCCTTGTAAATTACCCTTTCTTAGGTATTTTGTTCAGCAACACAAATGGACTAAACAGTGAGACAAGACTCTTCTCACCTTTTGTACATTTTGAACACCCATACACCTGGATAAATTCTTTGTGGGGGAAAAAGAGGACAAAAAGGAAGAAAAGAGAGAATCTCAAGAAACTTTGTTGGGTCAGTGCTCATCTGCTTTTTACTGACGTTTTTTGGTTTATATTCAGTCCTTGAAAACAATAATTATATAACAGTTTAGGTGACTGGTTCATTAGCTTTAATTATCATAATATTTGCCTATAAGCCAGTGAATTGTGTTTTTGAAATATTTATTAAATGAATATTAGCAGCAACAAAAAAATGAAAGAATAGTTTCAATACATTTTTTATTTTGCAATTTTACATTCACAGAGAAGTTGCAAACACAGAAATGAGTTTCCATAAATACTTCATCCAGCTTTCTAATGTTAGCATTTTATGTGACCAAGTCATGCTTATTAAAACGAAGAAACTAATTTTTGTTCGGGACTTTAAACACTTTACTTAAAGTCATAAAAGGTGCATTGATAACTGAGCATATGTTCTGTATCATTTGGAAGACTTAATATTATAATGATGTCATTTCTTTCATAATTAACACATAAGTTTAATATAATTTTTATAAAATGCCAGTAGGATTTTTCCTACAACTTAATGCAATGATTTTTTTTTGTATTTTGGAACAGCAAAATAAGAATATTTATCCTCATAAGTATTAAAATGTTACTTATTTAAAATGACTTGGTGTTGATGTAATAGTATAGAGGCAAAATAAATGCATCAGGTAAGAAACTTCAGAAATAGATTTCAGAAAATACAAAAATATAAATATTACTGTTCAAATCTGTAGAAAAGAATAAGTTATTTTATAACATTTTTGATAAAAATGACCAAAATATTATTTTGATTTAGAAAACCACAAAACAAAAAATTGCCAAAATAGTAAAATTGTCAAACAGAATGAGAATACTGAAATAGGCATACATATATAATTTTGTGGTGAGAAAAGATGATAAAATGTTAAAGGAAGAAATTATACATTTAAATACTAATTTGATTATATTTTAATATATTTCCATATGAAACAGAAAGAAAAATCATATTCCAAACATGTTAAAATTATATATTGAAAAATTATGAATTCAAAACAGATTTAAAAATCCAAACATAAAGTTAATATTCTTAAACTAATGATCAAGACAAAAAATGAACCATGCAGAGGATATAAAATAGCCAATAACATATTAATAAACATACTGATTCAGAAAGACATTCAGTTTTCAAGTATATATCATGTCTTGTTCAGCAATTACAAATTACTACACTCGTGTTGTCTTGGAACATGAGACTGACTTGGAGCAAGTCAGAATCCATAAAACTGTTCTCTGAATTGATAGATAGATAGCTAGATGATAGATAACTAGTTGCATATACATATATAAAATCCTGAAAATTCTGCAATTCCCATCTTAATAACTTATTAAAAAATGAAACTAAAATACTAGGATGAGTACTTAAACAAATATAGTTCGTTGGATCACTTATTAAATGAAGAAACTGGTATCTAAAAGTCCTTGTGTAGAGAGTGATTGAGACAATTGTGTTTCATTTATATTCTGAAATCTTAGAGATTAATAAAAATGATTTTGAAGAAATACATTTATTGATTTGAGAAATGTTTACAATATATTAAGTAAAAAAGCATACTGTAAAACATGATTGTTTAAAATATAAGTAAAAAATCTGAAAATATATAAATCAATGTGTAATTTTTGTATGACTCATTTTCTCAGTGTTGTGTATTGAAATTATTCTTTGTCTATGACCATTTCTTATGCATTTCAAATTTTAATTTAAAAGTAAAATAGATAAAAAATTGTCACTATGCTAATCAAGTAAATTAAGAAGGCAAACAAAGGCCACACAAATTTTCTTTGTACTAAATATTGCTACCAGTAGCTACTGAGCAATCATTTCCCAAAGCAGTAGTATGAAAACATCCTACAAATTTACAGGAAATGACAATGTGTTCCATCATTAATATCATTGAGTTAAGCTAAAAAGTGAGATAAGGCCATAAGGTCACATGGAGATTTTAATGGAGCGTATGTTTGATTCAATAGAAATGTTACAGACAAAACATTTACATCAATGAACTACACATGAATTAAAGATAAGTGAATCAAAAGCCTTAATGTACTGATTTGGAGTCACAGAATCTGTATAATTGTTAAATGTTTCATTAATTTACCAAATGGTTCCTACTTTATGTCTATTTCTATTTGCCAATTAGAGATAGTACAATATATAATCAGTCTATGTATCATACAAAATGTTAATACTTAGAGATCTTTTGAAGAAAGTATAATGTTTTTCAATGGAAAGCATATTTAACAAAAGAGAGGTTTATTACTACAGATAATTTTTGAGATGGTATTAAATTTTGAATGCAACCATTCTTCTAATATCAATAGTAGTACACAAAAGACAGCATTATGTAATTAAAATGTTTTAACATGTTATTGCATTTGAAATTCACACTGTGTGAAATAGATAAGTAAAATCTCTTTACCTAGTGGCAGAATATTGAAGCCAGAAACACTAAAATGTGAGATATATTTCTCTACTCGTCAGAAAAAAGTGGTCAGTTATTGATGTCTGTCTTTAAAAAGCTAGAGACATATCTTCAAAATGAATAGGCATGTGAAAAAATAATATTATTTCATATGAGCATCAGTTGAGAAAACTAAAAATCTAGCTTGCAAGAAAGACATTGCTGAATATAGATGAGAACTGGGTTCAAATGTTACCATGCTGGCTTGAGTAACAGGGAATCTCAGACATACTGGTTGTGTTTTGAATCAAAAGAAATGTAGGTTTATAGCTTGGTTCTGCCGCTTTGTAACAATGCAAGCTGAAGAGTCTTGGGTTCTTCATCTTTAAAATGAGTATATTGACACTTACCTCCATCTTAATGGGTAAAATGTAGATTTGTTTCTGAATCTGAGAAAGGATTACAGAAGGTCCCTCATTTAGTTGAGAGAATCTTTTGAAAACAGTATCAGCCAATTTGCAAAAATCAAACTCATCAGCTATATTGTGGGGATAATTTTTTTTTTTTATTTCAGTCATTGGGACAATGCCCTCTGTGTACTAGATACTCCAACATTTAGTTAATATTAACATCATTTTGTTGCCTTTGATGTCCTATAAAGCCACCACATCCTTGATTGTTGAGTTAGATTTTGATAAGTTGGTTATTGCTTCAAAGCAGTTTCTTAGGTTAAGAGTCAAACTGGACGGGCGCGGTGGCTCACACCTGTAATCCCAGCGCTTTGGGAGGCCGAGGCAGGCGGATCACGAGGTCAGGAATTTGAAACCAGCCTGGCCAATATGATGAAACCCCAGCTCTGCTAAAAACACAAAAATTAGGTGGGTGTGGTGCCACGCGCCTGTAATCCTAGCCTCCCCGGAGGTGGGGGCAGGAGAATCGCTTGAACCGGGGAGGTGGAGGTTGCAGTGAGCTGTGATCGCATAATGCTGAAACAAGTGGACATCCGTACAGAAAAAATGAACTTCAACCTATACCTCACATTGCATGTAAAATTTAACCTAAAATAGATCAATACGTAAAAATATACTAAATTTGGGGGGAAAAACATAGGAGAAAATTTTTGTGACTTTAAGTTAGCAAATTGTTCTTAGATATAACATCAGAAACATAATCTATAAATGAAAAAATTGATAAAATTCACTTTGTTAAAATCTTGTGCTTTGCAAAGAATATTGTTATAAGAGAATTAAAAACAATATTTTCTCCCAAGACTGTTTTAAACAGGCAAAGAACTGGTACCTCAAATGTTTAAAAAAAGAACTCCCAAATCAAAAAAATTAGAAAATAACTAAATTTGTAAAAATGGCTAGAAGATTGGAACAGATTCTTCCCCAAAGAAGATATATGAATGGCAAATGGGCAAAAAAGAAGAAACTGTACACCATTAATCATTAGGGAAATGCAAATTAAACATACAAAGGGCAGCATAAGGAAATTCTTTGAAACAGAATTGTTCTCTTTCTGGCTTGTGATGATGGCTTCCGGATATGTATGTCTATGTCTCACAGAACTGTACAACAAAAACTTGAATTGATTTTACTTGTTTTAAAGTTTTAATGATAATAAATGAATTAAAAATTAAATTCCATCCAAAATATCGTGGCATGGAAATAAACAATTATTTGAAGAAGGTAACCTCTGGAAACAGACCTAAATATCCATCAGAATTAAATATATAATAAAGAGACATTTTCAAATAAGTGGGAAAATATGGATGGATGGTTGAATGAATGATGTTGGGAGAATTGACTTACAATGTGGGAAAATATCTCATACCTAACATAAAAATCAATTCCGTCTAAATGATTTTTAAGCCAAAAATAATTATAGGAGAATATCTTATATTATTATGAAAGATAATTTCTTTCTAATCATGGCACCAAAGGTGTAACTCATATAGTAAAATATGTTTGAATACACATAAACAGACAAATGATAAGCAGGAAAAAAGGTCTCAGCATGTAGACAGCATTAGTTTTCATTGTCAGAATAGAACTTGTTAGCCTTCTTCTGGGAAACAATACCTTTTTTTTTATTCGAAAAGCATCCCTACCCAACTGTTAGTCTTAATGTTTTAGGGCCTGCAGACATCACCACTTCTTTCCCCCAAATTCCAAGGTGGGGCAAATCTAGCAAATTGGCAGTAATTCCCAACAATGATTCTGGATTATCAGGAGAAAAAAAGAATTATTTTACCTAGGATAAGTAAGCCGTTAGAACGTACCTAAGGCTACTGTTACCTTAAAACCTCATGAGACCACATAGGGAGATTATGAATGAGATTGCCAACTAGAGATGGAAAAACAGTGTCTGGGCTGTCATTTGATGCCTAGATACACATGTATTTGATATTCACTCTGGAATTATCAGTTGTATAGACCAATATATCCTTTGTTTTACTGAAGTCTATTTTGAGTTATATTTCATTTTATTTGCAATTGAAAAATAATCACTAACATACTCAGACATAAAAGACAAAGGATGAATATCCATTTAAAAAAGTACTTCCTAGTGAATTAGGAAATAACAGGTACCTTAAGAGAAAATGAGCAAAAGACATATTGAAGTGTAATTCAATCAAGTGCAAACAATCTAGTAAAATAATACAAAAATAAATTAAAATTTTCTAATCTGTGATTTTTTTCATTGCTTTGAGCCTTCAATATTAATAAAAATAATAAAGAATGTTTAAGTGAAGAAATGGAGACTATTTAGGAAAACAGCATATGCTATATTGGAGGATATGCAGATTAATACGTCCTTCTTCAAGCATAGTTTCTCAGCACATACTAAAATCTAACATGTCCATAGAATTTATCCAAAGGAAATAAGTGCTTATGTATGTAAAAATGTATATACAAATGTAATTGTCACAGAGAGCATAATAATAAAATATTTGAAGTACGCTTTTTGTGGTATAAGTTCTAATGGGAAGAAGAAAAATGAATATAATGTCCACTTATATGTGTGTTTTAGGAACAACACACCCGACCTATCAAATATTATTTCCCTCCTTCTCTCTCCTAAAACTTAAATATCATTTGACCTGCTAAAACTCCCACTAAGGGCTTCGTTTTTGCGCCTTAAGTGTATCAAATAATAGTAAGATATTCAACCTTTATACTGTAAACATCAAAATTCTACTCTTTGCACATTATTATATTACTACAAAAGACCTGTCTATAATTGTTTTTTAAAGAATTTGTGCTCTTTACTCAAGATATTTGTAGTTAAGCTGATTGTGGTTGACACAGCCATGTACAGTCCAATCAATCCACATTCACATCAGCTACATTCGGTAGTCAGCAGGAACACTGACTTAGTGAATACTGAACCACTGCTCCTAGGGGAAATATAGGGATAGGTTCCTGCAAGGCTCTGGTCACAACATATTCATCAAACAATCAATATATAGCCCAGTTTTATGTGTGTTTCTGAGGAAGAACATCTCATTAATATATATTGCTAATTTATTGACATTAAATGTCTGATCAATAGCACAATAACTCATGCTTGAGCCAAACTTACATAACACATATATTTTCTTCATAAGGCACATCACAGAATTGTGCTTAGGAACAACAAAAGCACCTCAGCACTATGCTTGGGGCCATTTTAAACTGTGAAATCACCAGGAAAAAACACAGAACTCAAAAATATGACATTAAATAGACTGTACAAAGGACACTTGCTTACAGTATGAGAGCTGATACAAGAAGGCCAAGCGTGGCATTATTTGACTTTATCTGGGAATATGCACACTGGGCCACTAAAATTTGTTCCTGCTCTGAGCATGTCTACAAATGACCCCTAGAGTACTCAATGTATTGATTTGTCCTGACAAATTTTCACAAGTCAGTGAATTCACAAATATGGAATCCATGAATAATGTGAACCAACTGTATATTTAATTTAAATGCTTTTGATGACACAGCAGGTATAACAGGTAACTTCTAAGTTTCACCATCTAGATCATGCAAATGGAGCCATGGTATTAACTAACCAAACCCAGGCTCTGCTGGAAGCTAGATACCTGCATGCCCAGATTGTAAGTGGGCACATTTAGAGTGGGCATGTGCAAGTTCACATTTGAAATAAGCAAATTAATGTATCTACAATATAATTACAACAGGGCAAAAAGGCCATCTGGACACACTTAAAGTCACTGGCTTTTATGACAATTTCTTTCAAAGCAGAAGTAATGTTTATCATTGATGTAAAACAAGACCTGGATTTGATTTCTCTTCTTTGATTTACAAACAGAGCAATGATGGGCAAACCTATAACTTGTGTCTGATCGTATGTATGTAAAATCTGAAATAATAGTAAATATTGAAAGATATAATAATATAATACATAGGAGAGGTAGTTTTAAAGTACTATACAAGTGGAAGATATTATCATTATTAATCAAGCAATGAATTTATTTATACAAGTATACCCATTTTATTATGCTTCATTTCTTTGCAGATACTGCATTTTTTACAAATTGAAGGTTTCTGGCCACCTTGCCTCTAGCAAGTCCATTGCCACCAACTGCATATGCTTACTTCATTTCTCTCTGTTTCATTCTGGTAATTCTTGCAATATTTCAAACTTTTTCAATATTACTGTATCTGTTATAGTGATCATCTGTTATAAAGAACATCTTTGATGTTATTATTGTAATTATTTTGGGGCACTACAAACTGTGCCCATATAAGACAGTGTACTTAATCAATCCGTGTTGTGTGTGTTCTGATTGCTCCACTGACAGGCCATTCCCCAAACTATCTTTCTCTGTCCAGGCCTCCCTGTTCCTTGAGACAAAATAATATTAAAATTAGGCCAATTAATAACCCTATAACAACCTCTAAGTGTTCAAGTAAAAAAGAAGAATTTCACATCTCTTTAAATAAAAACTAGAAATGATAAAGCTTAGTGATGGAGGCATGTTAAAAGCCAAAATAGGCCAAAAGCTGGGCCTCTTGTACTAAACAGTTAAGCTGTAATGTGAAGGAAAAGTTCTTGAAGGAAATTAAAATTGTCAATTAAGCAAACGTACAAATGGATAATGATAAGAAAGTACAAAAGCCTTATTGTTGATACAGGGAACAATTTAGTGGTCTGAATGGATCAAACCAGCCACAACATTCTCTCAAGCCAAGGCCTAATTCAGAGCAAATACTCTTAACACTTTTCAATTCTGCAAAGGATGAGAGAGGTGAGAGAACTACAGAAGAAAAATTGGAAGCTAGTAGAGGCTGATTCATGAGGTTTAAGGAAAGAAGCCCATAACGTAACACAACACAACACTACATAACGCAACATAATGTAACGTAACACAGAAAGTGCTGATTTAGTAGCTGTAGCAAGTAATCCAAATGATCTTACTAAGATAATTTATGAAGGGAACCACACTACACAACAGATTTTCAGAGTAAGGTGAGACATCTTTCTATTGGAAAAAGATGCCACCTATGACTTCCTTAGCTAGAAAGGAGAAGTCAATATCTGACTTGAATGCTTCAAAGGACAGGCGGACTCTCTTGTTAGGGACTAATGTAGCTGGGGACTCTCAGCTGAAGCCAGTGTTCATTTGCCATTTCCCAATGATTATGCTAAATCTAATCTACCTGTACTCTATAAAGGAATCAACAAAGACTGGACAACAACACATCTGTATACAGTGTAGTTTAGTGCATATTTTAAGCACACACTTGACACCACTTCTCTGGAAAAAAAAAAATCCTTTCAAAATATTACTTTTCTTAACAATGCACGTGGTCACCCAGGAGCTCTGATGGAGATGTGCACGGAAATTAGTGTACTTTTTATGTTTGCTAACATAGCATCCAATCTGTAGCCTGTGAGTTAAGAAGTAATTTTTACTTTCAGCTTTTATTATTCAAGAAATTCCTCTGATGGATCTTGGCAAAATCAACTGAAAACCTTCTAGAAAAAATTCACTTCTCTTTTTTTGAAGGGTGTGCAGGTGGAGTTTTGGTTTATCACCCAGGCTGGAGTGTAGTGGTGCAATCTCAGCTCACTACAACTTCTGCCTTCTGAGTTCAAGCAATCCTCCTGTCTCAGTCTACCAAGTAGCTAGGAATACAGGTGTGCAGCCCACATCTGGCTCATTTTTTTGTATTTTTAGTAGAGATGGGATTTTACTATGTTGGCCAGGCTGGTCTTGAGCTCTTGGCCTCAAGTGATCCGCCTGCTTCAGCCTCCCAAAGTGCTGGGATTATAGGTGTGAACCACCAAGCCCAGTCACACTTTCCTAAAGGCCATTAAGAACACTATGATTCGTGAGAGGAGGTCAAAATATCAACATTAGCAGGAGTTTGGAAGAAGTTGGCTTTGGCCCTTGTGGATGACTTTGAGGGATTCAAGACTTCGGTGGAGGAAGTTACTGAAGATGTAGTGAAAACATAAAGAGAACTATTTATAGAATTGGAAGTGAGACCTAACGATATGGGACTGAATCATTTCAATCTCATATGAAGACTTTAGTGGAAAAGCAGTTACTTCTTATGGATGAGCAAAGAAACTGGTTTCTTGAAATGGAATCTACTCCTGGTGAAGAATCTGTGAACATTTTTGAAATGACAGCAAAGAGTTTAGAATAGTCCCATAAATTTTGTTTATAAGGCAGTAGCAGAGTTTGCGAAGATTGACTCCAATTTTTAAAATTTTGCTGTGGGTAAAATGCTATCAAGTAACACCACATGCTACAGAAAAAATCTTTTATGAAAGGAAAGAGTCAATCAATGTGACCAAATTTATTGTTGTATTATTTTAAGAAATTGCCACAGTCACCTCAGTCTTCAGCAACCAACACCCTAATCAGTCAGCCACCAACATGGAGACAAGATCTTCTGCCAGCAAAAGGATTACTATTCACTGAAGGCTCAGATTGTTAGCACTTTTTAGCAAAACAGTATTTTTAAATTAAGGTGTGTACATTGCTTTTCTTAGACATAAGCCTATTGCACATTTTTAGACTACAGTGTAAGTAGTATATTATATGCATCTCCTGAGGCATACCTTGGAGACATTGCAGATTTGGTTACAAACAACCACACAAAAGCAAATATCACAATAAAGCAGGTCACACAAATGTATTGTTTTCTCAGTGCATAAAAAAGTTATGTTTACACTATACCGTAGTTCATTAAGTGTGTAATAGGACACACTTATACAAAAAAAGTTTACTTTTTTTACTAAAATTAAATTTTTTCTGTGGATCCTATATTTTTATTTGCTAAATATGGCAAACATAAGTTAGGCACAATAAAAAAAATTTCTTTTATTGAGAATATTATATCTATAGGGTCATTCACTGTGTTTTGATTCTTTAGTTTTTAATCACAAAACTGTGGGTGTTAAGAATCTCTATCTTCTAGGATTGCTGTGAGAATTAGATGAGATTATTAACATAACACACTAAGCATAGTGTTTGCCTCATGGTGTGATTTCAAAAATAAAAACTAATTATTAGTAAACTAAATGCTAAATTTATTGAAACTTAAATACTTTGAGTAAAGAAATAATACATCAATGTAAACCAACGGTTTCCTGAAAATGTTTGAAGTGACTGAATTTTAAATATTGCTGGTTTAGGAAAAGAGAGAAAAAATGAAAACTTTTATTTGATCCATCTGTGGTGTAGGTAGCATGGCAAATTTATAGACTAATCACTGGATCTGGAAGAGCCGAAGAGGAGACATTTTGGCAGGTTTTCTGAGATAAAACCATAAAATAAATTTGCAAGGGTAGAAAAGGCAGATAATAAAGCACAGTGAAAGGCAGGCAGAAGAATTTGGATTTAATGTGGTACATAAGAGGAAGCCCTTTTCAATTTTTGACCAAGGAAGTGAAATGATCAAATTGGCCCCTTATAAAAATTAACCTGTCAAAGTATGCAAGATGAATTGGAAAAAAGAAAAGTTTATCAGAGAGATCAGTTATGATATTATAGTGATCAAAAGCTATGAAGCAATAAGGACCTAGATTAGTTGGTGGCATTAGAAGGGTGGGGGAGCATGCAAATCAGAAAGGTGTGTGAGGAAGGAGAAATGCCGGAAACTGAGGCGGTGAAGTAAAGTAAAAGCAGTGTCAAGAATTCTTGCATATACAAATAGAAAAATAAGAATGATGGTGAAAGTTAAGGAAATTGATAATACTGTAAAATAGGACTCATTGTAGGCAATCTCCAATGCAAGAACAGAGATAACTTTTCTTGAAATTACATGTTTTTTTTTTTTTCAAGCTTCAACCAATATTAGATGTTTCGCTCCTTCATTTTGTGTAACACATATTTTCAAATCAAATAACCGAGAGCAGCAAACTGTCACTTGATAGAGCTAGAAAACCAGGTACTGATTAAGAAAATAACCTAAATAGATCCCTATGAGCCATTCCTATGTTTATAGAACTATAGTTTAATAAGACATATTCAAATATAAGTAGACATAAAAAGATTCAGTGTTTTTTTGTTTTTTTTTTTTAAAGATTCTTCCTGGATTTATAATGCATAATTGTGTGGATTAATTATAAGTATTCTGTATCAATATAAAAATGTCAAATAGCATTCTAGAACTTAATATTTCAAACACACTAACTGTTAAGCCTTTGGTTTTCTTGTGTTTTACACTTGATCTTAATTTTTTACACATTTCAAAGTATCACATATTAAATTAAATAATTATATATGAAAATAATTTTTATATTTTTCATGCTCAAATGTGGTCATTATTTATAATTTCCATGTCAGTTTCCTAACAATTTTAATTTTCTTCACACTTTTATTAATAAGAAAAATAATTTTGGGACATCTATCATCTAAAGCACCGAATTTGAAAAAGGAAAGTTAGGGAGAGTGATACCAGGGAAAGTAAGAAAAAATAATCAGGAGAGTGGCTGAAGAACAGAGAAAAAAGCCCAAAACCAGCAACTATTGTTTTCAAGGGAGTATCTGTTTTGAGTTAATGATGACCTTCCTTATTATGTAGTATACATTTTTAGTAGATTTTTGATATACATGACAAATTTTTTGTATTGTTACATATACTTTATAAATCTAATCTTGAAGAAATTGATTTTTATGGGTAGGAAAAATATTAATGTTCACACTTTCAGATCAGGCAAAGCAATGAACATTAGTAAAAATTGCCTATATTCTTATAACTACTGGGCAGCCTAAATAAATCCAGATCTTCCAACTTTTCCCACTGTAATAATCTTTGGCAGAAAAAAGAAAATAATCAATAAATGTTTGTCAACTCTTGGGAAAGAAAAAGCAGAAGTCTTACTTCTATTCCTCTGGCTCTATTAAAGAACTATTGGCAGATACAACATCCCAAATCCCAAAAGTCCCCTACCATGGTTTACTGCTGTTCCCCACCCCAAACCCATCAGGAATTACATTATTCCTCTTCTCCAAGTAATCTCGTTCTGACATTCAAGAAATAACCACGGTTAAGCTGTTTTTCAGCCTCTTGCAGACATTTTGTGTCATTCAACTAGGTGTTAAAGAAAAAGTTGAAAACAAAGAAAATAATTTTTCAGTATATATAAATCATACTTGTTTAAAGAAGAAAATTGTAAATATACTACACTCGATATGTCAAAATTCAAGATCAACAAAAACATTTGAAAATGTAAATCTATTTAACGATCAGTTGCTTTCTATGTTTCATCTAAGCTTATAAATAAGCTGTCCCGTATTATTTATTCATCGTAGATTATAGACACCAGGTGATGAAAGCCTGATCTATGTTCTGTTGTGATATATGCTTTCTTTCATCCTTGCCTTTCTCCTTCTTCTCTTGCCCCCTTCCTCCTCTTTCTCCCCCTTTTTCTTCTTGTCTTGTTTCTCTTCCTCCTCCTGTCCCTTTCAACATTTTATGACAATGATATGATCTGTGGATTGGTATTTTTAGCTATACTGGCTAATTACTGGTTATTTTCTAGTTTATAAATATATTAATATTTTGATAAGCTTGTATACACAGATTTCAACTATCAGGAATGTAATTATCATGTTCCAGTTTTCTAATATGAATGAAAGAAAAACTTTGGATTTATTTCGTGCTCTACTTTTTATGCAACACCAACTCACTAAATTTTTAAGGTTGAGTATTTGGGGAGAGGAAGAAAAATATATTGTTTTGAGTGGAGTATTCTGTTTTTGCATTAATGATGACCTTTGTTGCTTGTGAAGCATATTTTTCACTGGCAGATCTTTTGATTCTCTCCCTGACAGACTGCTGTATAACATGTTTAATGAACATGACACAGTATGTAGTAAGTATTCCTGACAGTTCTGAATAAATATTCATCACACTAGAAAAGGCAATGACTTGCTCTATTCCCTTCATCATCAGAGGATCCTGTATACTTAATTCATTGTCCTGTGATTACAACCAGCCTCCAGGATCCTGTGGAAGAAATGTATGGCTTGTATTTTCATTTACTTTCTCTAAGATAAATTTGTTTAATACTTTCAAGTTATCAACACTATTTAGTAATATGCTTATATAAAGTCAAATAACCAAATAAGTGAGAAAGCCAGATAGTCAAACATGTTTTAGACCTCTCTTCTGTGATGTAGATCATACATCTGGATGAATGGTTTTCTCTTTAGACTTTTATTTAGAATACTTAAAATGATCAAGGTTGCTCTTCAAAGTCTTTTTTTTTTTTCCCATTTATTTATTTTATTGCATTTTAGGTTTTGGGGTACATGTGAAGAACATGCAAAATTGTTGCATAGGAACACACTTGGCAGTGTGATTTGCTGCCTTCCTCCCCATCACCTACATCTGGCATCTCTCCCCTTGCTATCTCTCCCCAGCTTCCCACCCCCCACCGTCCCTCCCCTATTTCCCCCCAACTGACCCCAGTGTGTAGTGCTCCCCTCCCTGTGTCCATGTGTTCTCATTGTTCAACACCCGCCTATGAGTGAGAACATGCGGTGTTTGATCTTCTGGTCTTCTGTCAGTTTGCTGAGAATGATGGTTTCCAGGTTCATCCATGTCCCTACAAAGGACCCAAACTCATAGTTTTTGATGGCTGCATAATATTCCATGGTGTATATGTGCCACATTTTCCCTATCCAGTCTATCGTCAATGGGCATTTGGGTTGGTTCCAGGTCTTTGCTATTGTAAACAGTGCTGCAATGAACATTCGTGTACACGTGTCCTTATAGTAGAACGATTTGTAATCCTTTGGATATATACCCAGTAATGGGATTGCTGGGTCAAATGGAATTTCTATTTCTAGGTCCTTGAGGAATCGCCACACTGTCTTCCACAATGGTTGAACTAATTTACACTCCCACCAACAGTGCAAAAGTGTTCCTATTTCTCCACATCCTCTCCAGCATCTGTTGTCTCCAGATTTTTTAATGATCGCCATTCTAACCGGCGTGAGATGGTATCTCAGTGTAGTTTTGATTTGCATTTCTCTGATGACCAGTGATGATGAGCATTTTTTCATATGTTTGTTGGCCTCACGAACAGACACTTCTCTTCAAAGTCTTTCAAGAAAACATAAACACAGGCAAAAATGTAAGATTAGTCCAAGAATCTTTTCATAGCATTGAAGTACTTACCACTCACTTAATTTAAAGACAAAATTGAGACAAATTGTATTGCATATTATTTAAAACTAATAGAAGCAAAAAAGTTAAAGAATTTAGATTAATCAATATTTTTATGAGATATAATCTTGATGAATTGACATAAAGGACACAAGAAAATAAAAATAAGACTGTAAAGTAAGCTACTATTAACAATTTTTGAAATGCTGACATTTTCTTCCATTGGAAATTATAGTTTTACTTTAGATTCAGGGTGAAAATACCACTTTATTTTTAGTTAAAATAATAATTTCGACAAAGAAAAGCTAAATACTATTTTAACACACCAATACTATACTTTAAAAGAGTATAAAATATATATTTCAAAATTAATACTAAATAACATTTTATTAATTTAATTTTAAACATAGGTATAAATAACTCACCTATCCATGATACAAAAGTTTTTTACCTTCACCTCCAGCTTAACAATGGATATATAACTTTGTTGAAACTTTGAATAAAATGAATCTGTTAAAATTAAGCCTCCTCCAAAAAAAAAAAAAAATGTTCTGATAGAAATCCTACCACAATAGTATTGATTTCTCTAGGATCAGGATTAGAGCTGGCTACCATTCAGAGAATATTTAGCTCCAGCTAACTGGAAGAGTCAGATGTATTTAAGTCCAGGTCAATCTTCAGAAGCAGAGAAAAATGAATAGTAATAACAATAGCTAATATTTATTAAAAGTTTTCAGGTTGCCAAGTATTACTTTATATAATTTTTCATTCTGTTTTCATATGTTATATATGGAAAACTGGGACACAAAGAGGTTATGTTACCTGTCCAATGAGAGCCAAATTGCAGCCCTAAACAATTTGATCTCAGAACTTAAAATTTTTATCACTGTGCTACTCCCTATCTGGGTGGATGATTTAGGGTATGTGTCAAGCTTAAGATCGCAAAATTGTTGGATATCAGCAAATAACATAGGTATTTGGCAGAATTCATTCATTCATTCTTGCATTTATTCATTCATTCATTTGTGTTTTCTTTCTTCACTTTAGTCGAGTTCATTGGATTCCTGTATGCCAGTTTCTACATAAAATTAATTTCATATTGAAAAGCTATGCACAACCCCATTTAAAGGAGCCAACAGACTAACAATGGATATAGGAAACAGGTCCCCCCCACCAATTAGGCTTTGTTTCTTACCCTAAAAATTATGAATTCATTAGTTCATTCTACTAAAAGCTTTCAAATATACTTTGAACTTACAATATATCAGATACTTAGGAGAAAAATATGGGCCCTAGCTCAAGAATTGTACAGTGTGTTTGAAAAGACAGATATTTAACCAACCATTTGAAATAATGTATTACTAAGGGCTACTTCAATAGGAAGCCATAGGTGCAAATGTGAGTGTTGGATTAAGGCTTGCATGTGGGGCCTGGACCTCGAAATGTGGCTTCTGGGTTGCTTAATTCTAGGCGTCTTGGTTTACAGACTGCAGCAGTATGCGATGATCTGAATTGTTCTTGAATGTATTCAATGAAAAACTGCTTTGTAAAATGCAGAAAATGCTTTGTAAAAGGTAACATACTATACAAATATAACATATTATATTGTTGTTAATGATATTAAATTACTACTAATAAATGATGTAAACAGGTCTATTGTTTGCTTGGAATACGGAGCAACATCTTTTTGGCCCTGAGGAGGAATGGAAGTGAGCAAAACAGATACTGTAGATTAGTAACATATTGTCAACTTTTAAAATTGCGCAATAAGACAATCCTCATTGACCAATTGTTATTACTATATGTTCTTATTTGTGGTTAACTTAATTTTCCATTTTGAGGAATCTCAAGTTAAGTTGGCAAAGCATTGCTTGCTCCTATTTTGCTTTCAAAATATATTTTTGTATTTGGACAAAGATATTATACAACTTGTGTTTTTTATCATATATGTAGAAATTCCATGGGATTTTGAGAGATGTGCTTCAACTGCCATGCATCTTAGAAAATATACCTCTCATATATTTTAATGCTTTTGCCCTTAGAATCTATAAAATTAGCATTTGCGGCTCTGCCTTATCTATATATTTTTCTTCATTGGAGTTTTAAAATAACAATTTTTTAGCCTACGTAAATGAGTGTTACTTGAAAATGATCTCCGAATGTTTCAATGTGTTACTTTATGAAGAAATAAGGATAGGAAAAATTCTGATAAAATTGTTTTCATCTGTGGACATTTTCCAAATTCAACTTTTGGTAAGTATTAATAGCAACAGCTGGAAAGACTGGTAATACTTAGTAGGGGTAATTTGTCAAAGCACTGGTTGGAGTTTGAAGCCACACTATCCCTATTGACCTTAATAGAAATAATATTTCTAAAATATAAGCAAATTATTTGAGCCTGTAAAATGTGCAGATTAGAGTCTGTAAAATCAGACTTAATATTTAGGTAACAATGGATTAACTACAAACTGTGTTGTAAATATTCCACTTAAGTGCAATGCTCAGAAAACAAACAAAAAATTTCACCTAAAATTAAAGAACCAATTCATTTTTTATATAAACATTTTCTCTACTTTGGGAATCTTTGCCTTCCTAATTATTCTTAAGTCCATGAAATCAATAGATGATTTATGCCAACGTAATTAATACCTAGAATGATGGCTGGAACATAAATGGCTCTCAGTGTAATTTTGAACTAATTAAATAAGTGAATAATTGTGCTTTCCCCTTTTTTCCTCTTCAGGAAAAATCCTAGCATGTAAGTAAACATAAAAACAAATAATGAAAGAAACAAAAAAGTTTGACTAAATAATAGTGTCTCCAACGGCTAGGGTAAGATTGTCTCATTGACTTGTTTGCTGTTTCTGTAATGGAAAGGGCAGCTATTCCACCCTTCTTTAACTTTGGGCATATGGAGTTATTTTTTCAACTCTCTTTCCTCCCATCCCCCAAAATGGTTTCTATCACTCTGCCCTGTTTCAGAATTCATATGTAGTTTCAAATGGCTTTGTTCCAAAAGTTCGGAAAGTAATTTTTTATTTGTCAATTTAACCACTAACACAAGGTAATGATACTTACATTGGTAATTTGAAAAGCAATGTTCTCTGCTTGACCTACATCAAACATGCAGAAAATATAATCCCTGCCTGACAATGTAGTCCCTGATAAGTAGAAGAGAAGGGAATGTACCATTTTTGAGTAGCTACTATGTGCCACACACAATCTTTACAGTAATTTATAGATGTAGATATTATCTGGATTTTAAAGATGTAGAAACGGAGACTACTAGAAGTAAAGAGACTGTCTAAAGCCCTTTCATTTTACATAGTAACTTGTTTAATGTTTCAAAAGTAAGATCTTTAAAGTCTTAAGTTCTTTCTTCCTATATCATATTAGTGAATAGTACATACATAAATATTTGATTCTCAAACATAATGCAAGGGAAAAATTAAAAATTAAAAAAATTATCTTGAAAAAGACAAAAGGCATAAGATTTTAAGAAAACCATATATATTTATATTACACACACAATATATATGAATAACATATACACCATTTACACACACATATATATGCTGTGTCACATGTATATGTGTGTGTAAATTATATTTACGTATAATTTACAATGTAATAACTTTGTGTGATTTTAACAACTTTTTATTACTCATCCAAAAAATTACATTTCGGTCTTATCAAAGTTTCATCCTTTTCATATTTAAGCACCTACAATGGTATATAGTAACTCATAGACTTATTTGTTTAACCTTCTAAAAACTATTGATTTGTCCTTAACATCTTAAATAAATGTTGTTCTTTTTTAAAAGCCTTTTACTGATACATAGTATTTGTACATTTGATGTACTTATGCATTTTCTTACATTCATAGATAGTGTAATAATCAAATCGGGGTATTTAGAATGTCATCACATCAAAAATTGATCATTTTTATAGGTTGGGGACATTTTAAAACCTTTCTTCTAGCTATTTTGAAATGAATAATATGGTATTGTTATTATCGATAGTCATGCTACTCTGCTACAAAACATTAAAACTTCTTCCATCTAACTATATGAGTAATCCTTAGACCTCTAATTAATTCTATCTTCTTTCCTTTTATATTCTTGAGTAGGCATTGGGTCAAAGTTTTATTACTATAAGATTGCATCACCCAATAGGTAATGATATAAAACTTCCGGTAGATGATTTGATAGTGGTGATGGGAAATTTCATGGGTTTGCAGAGACAGTACAGACTCTCAAGACACACAGGACCAATGCCCAATTACTGGGCTTATGACCATCAGCAAGGCCTTACTAAACCCAAATTTCCTCAGCTGTGAAGTGGGAAATTTCACCTGAGGTTTAGAAATAACATAAACTGCCTCGCAGAGTGCCTCAATAAACCGTTGGAAATGAACAAATAAATCTATGGGCCATTTTTAGTTTAACCCCACGGTAGACACTTGTCTAGCATCTTCATAAAGTGTCAAAGATTCCTAGTTTCTTCTTTATTTGTGTGGGATAAGCTATGGTATCTCAAACAAAACTAGAATAATCTGAACTAAAATATACTAGGACAAATTATTCAAATGACAATTTGCTCTGTTAACTACAATTGCCATATTCCCCCTAAAACCTGGCTAGGCTAAATTCCTAAAAAGCAGAGATCCACAGTATCTTGCAAAAATTAATAATGAAGACAAATTGGGATGAGTAGAAACTGAATAAAGCAGTCACCTGGCAATATTTTTCATTTGAAAGCTCATGTTAAACTGCGTCAAATAAAAGAGATATATTTACATGGTGATATGCATTGACTATTATTGTTTTAATTCATTAATTCTTATTATTAGCTGTATATTGAGTAGCTATTTTTGTTGCTATAATTATTTTTTGAAACTTTCTGGTTCTCATATATTTCTTCAATAAAATACAGACAGAAATATCACATTTGCTTCAAGCCTTGGACTAGAACTAGAAATCTTCTGAGATATTTCAGCTGTAACACCCGTGAGTAAGTACATTTGCAAACAATAAATGAGTGTGAGTCTCTAAGCCTTTGCTTGAATAAAATCTAATGAATTATTCTATTTCCTTTTAAACTATTATTCACCTTGTACTTTTCACTTTTTGCTAGGGATTAGTTATTTCTGAGATGCCGGTGCTCGGTGCTACTCAGGTGCTGTCAAATACTTCCCTTGTGCCGCTTCCCCTGTCCCTGTTCACTGGCCGCGTCTTAGACAGACAGATCAGGGTTTTATAATGCACTCCCTTTGAATTTTCCTCCTGAGTTGATTAGGAATAAATGTTTTTCAGCTTGCTAGTCCTTATCTTTTTGCTCATTTTGGGGGATTTTTTCATACATTTATGGAACACCTTTTCTTTAAGCAACCTTCGCTCTCATGAATTCTTTATTCCATATTGGGGAAATTAAAATAGCTGCACATGTAATATCTTTCTCCATACTGATTGGAAACTGCGCTCAGTGTCTCCTGGTTTCTATTTCTAGTTTGTGATCAGATAAGAATCTGTCTGTGTTATGCCCATTTCACTCGGGTAAGGTAATGTGATCTTCTGAAGCTTTTGTGCTAAAATTACAAATTGTGTCTCACTGTAGATTTTCTTATTTATCATTTTTTCTATTTTTTTCTTACATAAATTCATCATTCTTAAAGAAGATATTAAATATGATGTTTTGGTGCTTACAAAGCTTTCTTGTGGCTATACCCATGAAGAAATAAAAAATAAAGTTTCATTTGCATTAAGGTTTATAAGTTATTGTTATCATGGCTCAAATTGTGATTTAATAAAGGGCTTAGACCTAATGTTTAATGCTATTCTCATTAGCTAGAAGAATAAAATGTTTCCTATTCATAAAATATTTAGTGTAGGAAATATGTGAAAAAGAAATAGGTTTGCAGATACAATTAGAATGAAGGGCAAAATTTGTCAGGATTTGGAGCAAAGTGAAGGTGTGAATAGCAGTGTCATTTCAGGGCTTAATGTTAAAAGCTACTCTGCCTTGTATAATTCAATTCAAGGAGACAGTGACCTACATATTTAAGGAGGATCTGGAATGTATAGTGAGAAATATATGCCCAGAAGAAAGAGAATTATAATTCTGATATGAGTTAATTATAAGAGATGTCTTTCTAAGTTATGAGAGAAAAAAGGTCTCTGAGTTATGAAAGAAAAGAATGCCTTAGTTTAAACACATCACTAAGTTTGCAAATATAATATGTATTTAATAATTGTCCTGTCTTTCTTGCCTGCTGAAGATATGTTCACTTGCTTTGTGTTATGTAAAAATATATATTAAGAAAAAAATTATTTAAAATATTAATTTTAATTATTTTTATTTGACAAAAATTTTAAGCTTCAGACTTTAAGTTTTGTATGTCTCACAGCAAAATGAAGTTAACCTACAGCAATTATTGTGAAATCAATAGAAATTTTCTATTTAAAAATGTTCTCTCAAAACTTTTAAAGAGGACTTAACATTCTGTTCATTTAAAACATTCATAAGTTGCAATGGTATTTCCTTTTTACTTAAAAGCTCAGATATTTTATAGGCCTGAGAAGCAATTTTTAGGTGAGTAGTAATCATTGGCCTAATAAAGGTAGATTGCTGTAAGCCTCTCTTCTCCCATTTCCCTTCTTTGTGACCTTTATGCATCCACACTTTACACGCTCTTCCTACCCCCTACCATAAAATTGTCCAGCCATTTCTCACACTCATTTGTATGATTTTCCTTAATGGTCAAATGTGTCATGCTATTCTACATGGTCCCTTCATTCAGCTGAATCTGCTTGAAATTTTGCTCTTGATTTCCTTTGTCATTTTACACCATCTTTCCCCTCCTTTTTTTCCCTGAATTCGTAAGATATTTTTTAGTATCTAACAAATTAATCTAAATACATAGCTCACATTTTTTAACGCCAAAACAACACTTTTTTACCTGTATCTGAGTCAATGTAAATTTTACTTGGATTTTTTTTAATAAACAAAATTACAAACTAAATCCAAGTCTTTAAAGAATATTAAAACATACCGACCACACACACACACACACACACACACACACACACACACACACACAGTGTCTTGTTCTACAAGTACTTTGCATCATAAATTTTTAAAAAAATTGGTTTCAAGTGTGATAACTAAACATTTTGAATTTCTGATCTTTTAATTTCTCAGTGCAAGTCAAATGCTTTAGGCTAAAACCATCACCATAAAATTGTATTTAGTGGAAATACAGACTTCTTTTAAATGTGTGGTATTTTTTTAAAGCGGAACACTAGTTAACTTGTTATATGATAATTAGGATATATGTGTATGTCGTTTTACTTTATGACACTTAACACCATTTTGATTATTAGCAAGAGAAATATTCAGTGTTATGCTATCACTACCTCAAGCATTGATTAAACTCTCTGCTATTCATGAAGGCTGACAGGGATTCAAAGGAGGAAATGTAAAACTTGAAGGTACAGCAAAATAGTGACGTTTCACTCTATAAAGCTGCCAATATTTTAATCCTGCATGTAAATCATTTTTATCAGTTCAATCCTATATCTTAATCTGTATACCAAGTAAAATAGTTGTATTAACTTTAATAAATAAGAATGTGATATTAATCACCATCTATTTCAAGGTCCTTGTAAGCTTTTGTTGTTGTTATTGCTGCTGTTGTTTTTCATACTGCTTCCCAATGCCCTTACCATCATATGAACAGAATCTTAACGTATATTTTTCATTTTCCTGCAGTGAACAACCTACCTTTCATTATTTTGTTATTTAGAATCTTTACTTTCTCAGCTTAAATGATGTCTTTGTCAATGATAACATTGTATTCATTTAGAGTGATGATTGATATGGTAATAGATACAGTGTGATTGAAAGCAACCTTTGTCAATAAGAAGGCCAAATACTCAAACTGTGCATTGGTCTGAATTTGCTCATTATTGGAGACCTTTCATAGTCATATTGACTTGCTGTCCAAATGTTGTTACTTACCTGATGCTTCCATTGTTTAAATGGTATAGACATTGGTATTGAACATAGCATCTCCCAATATTCGTCCTAAAACACTCATGACTCAATTATGCAATGTCAAAGTATGTTTTAAAAGTGTATATAACCGAGATTTTGAGTTTAAGAGTTTTTAAAGTTTATGAAAAAAATCAGAAAGATTTATAAGTACTATATCATTGTACTCTTAGTCCACTGTATTCTTAATTTTGAAACACTACTTTTGTCTACTTTTATTAGCAAAAAGATGTGTTTGAATAGCAAATATTTCATTATTACTCAAATATTTGATATTGTTATATTTGCCTTGGAACAGCTGTTACAAAATAGTTTGCTACAAATTCCATGACATTTTAACGTATACAGACAGAAACACATTCAAAACTGCAAAATCACCCCCGAAGAGGTTCAGTACAAGGACTGCCATTATGAAAGACTGTTTGATCCACTCAGAAAGGCTCATTTTCTTTTTGCTCTCGATGCCTCACAGAGCCATCAGAATGGGTGAGAAGCAGCCATCAGCTGCTTTCTCTGTAGGTCTAGGTGCAGGCTAAGAACACCTTTTCTTGTCTATGTTTTATGTCCCAGTACTTCCAAATGTGCCTGGCACTTAATAGGAGATATAAACATGTTTATTGATTCTAAGAATATGAGGGCTTCAGGGATCCAAAAAGAAAGATGAATGGATTACTATTGCTCCCATACAGCACTTAATATAGAAAAAGACCTTTCTAAATTATCTAAGGACAAATGCAACCCAAATATGATGCACATACATGCACCTTGATGGTCATGCTGCAGAAACAGATAGTAACATAAAAATGTTTTGTTTTGTTTTTTTTTCTGTCTACCCACAGATATAATCATCCATATTGTCAAATATTAAGATTACTTTTATTTTTCAAGAAAAGTCGATCTTCTTGTTTATGGCCAAATATTCTCTTCCTATTGCATTGCACACTTTCTACTTCCATGTTTATTAATAGACTCATTGTTTAGTTTTTCAGGGAATTATTTCCAAATTGTCCAAGAATGTCACTTTTTCTTCTTTTTATCTGAGTTGCTTGAGTGTCAGGTCATTTAAATAATCCTTGTCCATGGCCTCCCATGTCTATCAATACTTCATTTGCAATTGCCTTTTATATCCAGTCCTTGTTTTACACATTCATTGCTGTCTTTAATACAGGCCCTGATAAATAGTGTAACTGTCTGACTAACTACGCATTAGGCCCTTGTATCTCTCCTCATCTTCTACTCCCATTTCGCCCTGCAGCCTGGTCACGATCATGTTACTCAAAGCTTTCCATTTGCTTACAAGGTGAAATTCAAACTCACTATACTAGCATTCATGTAATCCCTTGTTTTGATCCCAACCTATAATTTTAACTTTATCTCCCCTGTCTATTCTACATGAACTCAATCTACATACTATATCCAGCACACGTTGCTCTTTTCTATCCCTAAGCTTATGCTCAGTTACATGCCCTTGTCTGATTGCGTTTTCCCATTTTCACAACGCTAAACCCTGCATATCTTTCAGATACGAATTCTTTCACAAACCTCTCCTAACTCCCCAAAATAAAAGCAATTATTCTGGTTAGCTTCCATGTGAGGGGTAACATGATAAACTCCCTTATTGCTCTTCCTTATTTTGACCTGAAATAGAAATGTCATCTTAATCCTAGGTACTCTGTATTGTCCAGCAGTCTGGCAGGCTTCACGGATGTGTGAAGTGTACAGTCACTTGGGGCTACACTTTTGGAAGGACTCCAGGTTTGGATTCATGCTATGTTGTCTCCATCTTGAAATTATTAAATTTTGAACAAGTGTTCTTAAAATTTCCTTTTGCACTGTGCCTCACAAGTTATGTATCTAGTCCTGTCTAGCAGTGTATTTTGCAAAATGTATTTACTCAATAAATATCTGTTTAACAAAATGTTGGCTAATTTCTGAGCTAATTTCCCTCCTCCAATGAAACAAAACCAAGTAAAAGCCTGAAACATAACTCAGTTAATGCCTTTAATTTTATAACCATGCAATGAAGCTTGATAAAGCAATAATTAATTGAAATATTTTGGATACATTAGTATTTATCCAAGTGTGATGTCATGAATTTTAAAAAAGTTGGCAACACTTCATGGAGATTGAATTAGGTTTTTATGCTTAGTTACAAAATAATTATCATCCTAACATTTAGTAAAATGACGGCTTGTAACTTATTATTTGACCCTGAAATGAGAAGATAAACTTTATATATTTTACATCAACATTTTGTAAAATATATTTGCAATGATTGAATTAGAAAAAAATGAGAGATGTATTCATCAGATAGTATGATTCACTATCCAATCAATCTAGTCGTATTAGCTAATTCATAAGACATTGCTTGAGACTGGCATAATGTCTGGAAGCACATTGTAAAATTATTATTTAGAAAACAGCAATAGAGTGGAATTGTATAGGATTTTATAATTAGAGAGAAGGCTAATGCAACCTTTAGATCCTGTTCTAAGTGGTGTATCATGCAGTATTTTAAATCTGGCTGGCAAGAATTTTCTTCTGTGAGTGACATCGAGGAATGTTGATCTAGAAATATTTTGAGACTGTTTAGTCTTTTTTATTCTCTACAGATTTTGCCTTGAGTGCATACTCAAGGCTAAATTCTCCCTGTCCAAGATTTACAATAGAAAGGATCCTTCAAGGACACTCTGTTCTCTCTCTGTGTGTACTGAATGCCTCAACTCCAAATAATATGGCCAGGGTCACATGCACAGATGAGAAATTTAAACACCAGTGTGCATGTAGCAATATCTTTCTCTTTTTGTTTTAGAAGTTATGTATTTATATTTTATAATCCAATTTTCTTTATTCTATGTCTTACTATGGAAGTGGCTATAAAAAATATAATAAGTAAAGATGACTTTTATTTAGCTGCCATGCTGGTTAATTCCCTAGGCATAGAACACATGACTTAAAGAAATAGTGTATGTTTTAAGTTGTGGACAATTTTTTGTTACTATTTATTAGGTAAATATTTATGACTCAACATTAATAGGTACATGGTGAATCTTAAATTCTTTAAGATTTAAAACTTCTCTATGTCTGAAAGCTTCAAATTAACTGATATTAAAATTTCATTCTATTCACAATATCTGGAATTTTCAAGTATGCAATGAAACAATGAATTTCATTAAACAGCAATATTTCCAATCAATACCAGTACAAAAATGTTTTATTTTTATATTTAAAATGTGTTTAGAAAAAATATTTCTGAGACTATTAACCAACTGCTAACTACTTATTTTTAGCTTGTTCCTCATAGTGAAGCATAGAAACTTATTTGGAAAAGGCTCATATATTTTTTTCAAATTATACTTTAAGTTCTGGGGTACATGTGCAGAACTTGCAGGACTGTTGCATAGGTACACATATGCCACGGTGTTTTACTGCCTCCATCCCCCCATCACCTACATCAGGCATTTCTCCCAATGTTTTCCCTCCCCAACCTCCCCACCCCCTGCTATCCCTCCCCTAGCCCCTCACCCCCCAACAGACCCCAGTGTATGATGTTCCCCTCCTTGTGTCCATGTGTTCTTATTGTTCAACACCCACCTGTGAGTGAGAACATGTCATGTTTGGTTTTCTGTTCTCGTGTCAGTTTCCCATAATTTTTAGATGAATGATAAATAACAATGTTTTTGAATTATTGAAACAAATATCAAAAGTAACTCTGATTCAAGGCTTTAGCATTTCAGTGTTTCGGTGTTATTTATACAAGTTATTCTACCTGGCCTGAAAATGCATTGTGAATAAATGTGAGAAGGAGAACTATATAGGGGTATATGGTATGCTGTGCGGTAAGTACTAAACTAAATGTGAACCCTAAACCAGAGGACAGAGTCTCTGATAATTTTCAATATGTTGAATATATGAAACATTCATATTTTTTGAAAAGTCTAGTGAATGAGAATGATTATGCGCTAATCATTTCCATAGAAAAGCTGGTGAATTAAAACTTAATAGCTTTTTAAATAGAATATGTATGTGAAAAGGGCCAAGTTGAAACTAGATTATATTTTAAAACATGAATATTCAAGAGCTGTGGGTGGAGAAAGAAGGAGGAAATGATTAAGAAGATATATAGAGGCAAATAACATAAAATAACATAATCTTGTTTTCATTTTAGATCTGTACATTAAACCAAAGATGTGACAGGATGTGATTGGCTTTTATACTTAAGATCTCTCAATTAAGCTTTTAAAATTTATTTTTAATAATTTATGGAAAGAAGACACTTTGAATTTTTCCGTTGAATCTGGTAGGGTAATTTTGAAAAGGGTGGGAGGAGGAGATGACCTGTAAAAAAACTGTCACTATCAAGATCACTAGCCAAAAATATTTACTGATTAAAAAAAAAAAAAAAACTTCTTTAAGGGATAATTAGTTTATGTTGCATTTTCAGCTAAGCATTTTAAAATAAATGTCACACTGAAACCATCTAAGTAATCCCGCTCCACTTGTATGCTAATAATGTTTGCTAATATCTCTCTTCTTGATGGCACATGACTTGAGTAATTCTCTGAACATATCTCATCTATTTAGTGCTGCCCAATGTATAATGGGATGTAGATATAAATACTAATGGAGAAAGTGCACTGCCTTAGGGAACACCCATCAAGACAAGTAACTAATTGCTTTATGTACATTAGTACCAAGTGAAGCGTTTTACATCTTCCGAAAGACACCAGCACCCTCTACTTTCTAATTTACCAAAATGTCATGTCCCCTCCCGAAAGATAGGATTACAAGACTTTTCTGAAGCATCTCACTAACTCCCTTCAGTTCACTATTCCCTGAAAGATGTGTTGAGAATTATTCTAAGTTAGAAAATGTCTAATATTATACAAGAAATCACTCATGGTTGGGTAATTTTATTTCACTTACTGCCTAAGTTTTTGTTACACACACACACACACACATACACACACACACATATGTACATATATATTATATATGTAACATATTTATATATATGTATATTTGTATATATGCTATATGTGTAACACATATATATTTGTATATATGTAACTATATATATGTAGACACACACACACACAAGCACACACTTACATGTGTATGTGTTTATTCCAACTATAGACTCTTGATTTCTGATGAACAAAGACCACCTGGGTTTAATTTTTATGAAATCAAAAGTGTTAAAATATTACTCACTTGTTCTATAAGAAATTGCTAGTTACACAAGGGGAAAATAAAGAAACTTTATTTTCTTTATTTCTTTATTTTCTTTATTTCACACACTTTCCTTTGAAAACAAAACTGAAAAACGTATTTTGGGAAAAAAATAAGCCTTAAGAATTAATGACATTTCTAACATGGCATGGAGTGTTATACTTTGATGTATGTGTCTTTAATGTGTGTACCTGGTGATGGTACACCATTATTACAGACTCAGTGTCCGTGATGTGAAATGCAGAATTGCTTAGTTGATGAATTGAAGTTTCCCGTCATGAAACCCAAAGATTTCAATGGATGGTTTGCTCTTGCTATCACCAAAGGGGTTCTAATGATAATTATCTAAAATTAATAAATGCAATTTCAAAGAGAGGGAGGCATGTTAGAGCAATCTTTTCCAATCTTTCTTTCTACTGTTATTCCTATACCCTCATCATATATTTTTACCGCCTTCATATTTTAAAGAAGTCCTGCCTATAAACATAAGCTGTATTTGAGTGACATAATAAGCTATTTATTCTAACCTCTCAGCACTGCATTTTCTCATTATGTGGTATTTCTTTTTCATGATGAAAAAATCAGAAACTCTCCTTATTGCACACAGCACAAATGTTTTCTTCCCATAATGAAGAAAAGTGCCACGTTGTGCATCAGAGAAGAAAAAAGCAGGGATGAAAGGGAGAATATAAAGAAGCAATTATGTGTATTCCTGAAGAACCCTTATTTTATATTGAAAGATGTATATATTACATCAAATGACAGGCATTGCCCATCTGATTTTGGGTGCCTGTGGGAAGATTGGAGGGAATTCATGATACAAATGAAAGGAGCAATATTGAAAGAGGGAAGAGCAATTGCACAGTGGGTCAATCTGACAGAGGCTGCTGCAGTAGATGTGGGGGAGCCAAACATGGGTTTCAATCTCAGTTCTCCACTATGGCCATGGATGAGTTTAATCTTCCTACAACTGGCTGGGTGCGATGGCTCACGCCTGTAATCCAAGCACCTTCGGAGGCTGAGTTGGGCATCACCTGAGATCAGGAGTTCGAGACCAGTCTGGCTAACATGGTGAAACCCAGTTTCTACTAAAAATACAAAAAATTAGCAGGACGTGGTGGTGCGTGCCTATAATCTCAGCTACTCGGGAGGCTGAAGCAAGAGCATTGCCTGAACCCGGGAGGTGAAAGTTGCAGTGACAGTGACCTGAGATTGCGCCATTGCACTACAGCTTGGACAACAAGCATGAAACTGCTTCTCAAAAAAAAAAAAAAAAAAAAAAAAATCTTTCCACAACTCAATACATTATTTATACCCTTGCATTCATACCATTGGTCATTAAATTATGTTTCTTATGGAGCTACAGTGAGAATTGTATGTAATAATGCAGCTAGTAATTATATGAAAGATGCTAGGCATAGTGCAAGTAAACCTTAAAAACAGCTAATTTTCTTTTTGTAGTGGTCATTGATTATAGTAAAAACAGTCTTTCTTTACACATTCTAGTTTGCATATCTGATTTGTTTAACTATCAGGTTGATCAATACAAAAGTCAGTATTATCTATGTCAGGAAGCAGCCATTATTTATACCAAAAGAGATTCTTTGAATTTAAGATACTTAAAAAAAGTAAAGGATTATTGAGCTAAATTAAATTCTCAGTATAAAATAAATACATGATAATTAAGAATTAACACAGGTATTTATATAGATAAAGTGAATTAAAAGTTATTTACCAATATCCAGCGGGGTTTTTGCTTCTTCTATATTCATAATTATTCAGTATTATTTTCCTTCTTGTAAATGTGGAACATAGATGTTTTCCTGTTTAATTATTTTATGCAAGCTACAAATTTGCTACACTTATTCATAGATGTGAATTATCAAATTTTGTTGGAATATGTAATAAAGGAAGACTAGACTAGGAAATCCCTGCAGAAGTTTTGTGGATTTTAAGTCTTGGCAAAATAGATGAGAAACTTGGAAAGCAAGAAAGAGAGAGGAGAGAGAGAGAGAGAGTGAGAGAGAGAGAGAGAGATCTAAAGAAGTGCCAAACACAAATGCTGCTAGGGCATGTTTGTGTTGCCAAAAATTCTACTTTCTATTATAACATAGTAACATCATGCCTATAAATGTTGACATTTTAAATTCCAGTAATCAATTAAGTATTGTTACAATGTATCTGATGCCAATGTTTATACTTTCCTAATTCCAAAATTTGAATACTGATCCCTGTATGGTCACCCAAACAAGATAACTAGAATTGCAAATTCTGATGTTGCCACTGTTGGCATACATGAATAGGAATCTATTTACATCAGGCAATTTTTAAGGATGTGGAAAAAATACAGAGCTAAGGGATACATACAACAGAGAGGGAAAGCAATGGAAATGACAGCAGGTAATTGTCTCAGATACCACAGAAAACAAGGAAACTTTTATAACAGGGTGTTATTTCATGGTGCAGGAACAGGGCTGCAAGAAGCAAGATGACAAAATGTGAGCTAGTTCATGAAGGTGTCTCTTAATTTCTATGTGCAGTTTAAGGTTCCTCAGACTGGCTGCAGATCCAGAAAACTAGCACACCTTTGAGGACTTGTTTGTGGCTTTTGGAACATTGTTTCAACGTCAAATATATTTTAAGAATATATCAAAATGTAGCAAACCTGATGTAGCTATAAAAATTAGTATGCACTAGCTGGGCGCAGTGGCTTATGCCTGTAATCCTACCACTTTGGGAGGCCGAGGTGGGCGAATCACGAGTTCAGGAGTTCGACACCAGCCTGATCAAGGTGGTGAAACCTCGTCTCTACTAAAAATACAAAAATTAGTGGGGCATGGTGGCATACGCCTGTAATCCCAACTACTCAAGAGGCTGAGGCAGCAGAATCACTTGAACCCAGGAGGTGGAGGTTGCAGTGAGCTGAGATTGCACCACTGCACTCCAGCTTGGGCGATAGAGTGAGATTGACATTCGTGTCAAAAAAAAAAAAAAAAAAAAAGGGACTTTTGTTATTAAGTAGCATACTTATTTTTCCATAAATATGAGATCTGTTATTGTCCCAAGAATTTTGACATTCTACACTTAGTATTCACAGTGATAGGAAAAGTGTACAATTATGATATTCTTAGAGAATACACAGGTGCATGTATGTATATGTATATATGTATGTATACACCTATATATATTATGTAGATAGATAAGACTTCTTACTGATAAAACTATTTGAGAAAACACCAGTGCCTTGCACACTTTTATGTATTAGTTGCTGTAACACTGCTTTACGTTTTGCTACAATTAAACCTTTCTTTTTTTGCACGTCTTACATAGAATAAAAAAAAGTTTATTTCACCTCTTTCTTTCTGCATTATGTAACATGTGTTGCCCACATATTATCTTCTCTTGGAAATCCTGAAACCAGGAATTTAACCCATCACATGGTAAGTTAATCATCTTCTGTTACCAACAGTCACTTTTTCCCAATTTCTCCACTAACAATTCTCCTAGTTCCCCAGGGT
Organism: Sapajus apella; assembly: GCF_009761245.1. NCBI lineage: Eukaryota > Metazoa > Chordata > Mammalia > Primates > Cebidae > Sapajus > Sapajus apella. Next base: position 23,092,880 of record NW_022436943.1, on the reverse strand, counting down.
AAATGCTTCATAATCATTTTCACATTCTCTTTCTATTTTCTTCACTAGATGAAATCCATCACTAAGCCATGATGCTTTTTTTTTTTTTTTTGATCTGTTATGTTTCTGAAACCGCCCTTTCCATCTTAATAGCCAACACTTTATTCCCAGCATCCAAGGTGTCTCATCTGCATAATTGTACTAAAGACCTAGCCACTTCCTCGCCTCCAGGGTTTCTCCACTGTACTTAATTCCCTGTATCCTCTAAAATAATTTACCTCCAGTCTTTTTTTTTTTTTTTTTTCCAACAAGTCATTTGCTTTCTTTTCATTATTCTAAATCTGGCTATCTTACGCTTTCAGTGTTTCACTGTCAATTGCATTTCCTAGCTAGCTGTTCTTGCTGTTTAGAATCTCTGCTCTTGTCAAGTTAAACATGCATTCCTTTCCTATAGTCGCCTGTTTCATCCTCCAGCCTCAATGTCAGAGTCTTTGTTTCCCACAGTTCTCTCGTATCTCTAACCCTAAATTCCTTTCCTAACTTTTCAGTAATAGAGAACAGTGTGCTCATGGAATAAAAGACCATGGAGTCACTGAAAACATTTTACACATAATTTGAAATTCTGCTCTGCTAATAATAAATATTTTTGAGTGGAGGGAAACAGATTAAAGAAATCACTTGAAGAGTATATTAGATGAGGTTTCCTGGGAAAGAGACTGAGACAGAGATTCTGTTACAGGAAGTCTTTTGAGAATTGCCCTTGGAATTAACACTTTTAGAGGAATAAAAGAGGGATTGGGCAGAGGGAACTGTTGAAGTATATAGCACAGTTGGAACAAGGTATTCAGCCAAGGGAATCTCTTCAACAGAGGATGATTCCCAAAGAACCAACCACTCAGTGAAGGCCAGTAGATCCAACACTCCCAGTAGCTGGGGAATGAATGTCTCAGGGCTAAATAGGGTGTCTGGGTGGCATACCACATCTGGATGATCTCTTAGTCCACTAAGAGACAAAGACAATAATTACATACAATTCTATAATTATAGATGCAAAACAGGGAAACGCAGAGACACATTTATCTCTGCTTACTAGGATTATAAGTGATGTTTATATATTATCATTTATATTGCCTAATATTTTCTATATTGGTTACAAAAAATAATAAAGTTTTAATCAGATAAAGGTAAAAAAAAAAAGCTGTTCCTTCTGGCAAAAAGGGTTCATCAGAGTTTACAAACTCAGTGTCCCCAGCTTCATCAGGGTCCTCCTACACAGCCCCTCCTACACAGGGCAATCTTAGCAGACTTGAGGCTCAGTATCTGCTTCTAAAACTGAGAGACAGAATCCCTGAGTTCATCCTTTTCTTTCATCACTTTGTCCACTGAACTTAGGAGCAAGCAACCAGCTTCATTATGTTCCTTGGTTCTTCACACATGGTCAAAGGCATTACGTATGGAGTTTAAACTCCCTGCCTCTCACGAGCAGTGAATCAGGAGTGTCAAATGCATTTATTTTGCATAACTCTCTAAACAATTCACACCAAGGACTATTAGTGTCTTCCATACTATTACAAGTAGAGTCCTTAGCATTTTTGGGTCTAACCATAATAATCAATCAATTCCAGAAACCCCAAAACCAATGAAATAACTCTATCCTTAATATTCTGTTCCTCTAGAGCCACTCCTGGTACCAAATCTGTATTAGTCAGGGTTCTCTAGAGGGACAGAGCTAATAGAATACATCTATATGGAATGTATTTATATCTATTCTATATATATATATATTCTATTAGTTCTGTCCCTTTAGAGAACCATATATATAGAGAGAGTAGTTTATTAAGTAATAGCGTGCACAATCGCAAGGTCCCACAATAGGCTGTCTGCAAGCTGAGGAGAAAGGAGGTCCAGTCCAAGTCCCCAAAATGAGGAACTTGGAGTCTGATGTCCAAGGGCAGGAAGTATCCAGCATGGGAGAAAGATGTAGGCTGGGAGGCTAGGCCATTCTCTCCTTTTCACATTTTTCTGCCTGCTTTATGTTCACTGGCAACTGATTAACTTGTGCCCACACGACTAAAGGTGGATCTGCCTTTCCCAGCCCACTGACCCAAATGTTAATCTCTTTTGGCAACACCGTCACAGACACACGCAGGATCAATACTTTGTATCCTTCAATCCAATCAGGTTGGCACTCAGTATTAACCATCACAACACATTATCTTAAAAGAGTAACTTTGAGTTATTTCCCTTAATTTTCTTCATTTTTATAATTTATATTAATTAATCAACTGATTACTCTGTTCTTCATAAGTATATTTTTGCCAAATTTTATCAATATTCATTTACTACTATAGCTACTTAGCTGTCTTAGATATATATTTTTCTCTCCAACTTGATAATAAACTTGATGGTAGGTACCTCATCTCCATGGCCTTTTTGGATTCTCTTTCATCACGATTTTAAAATACATATATATTTAAATATAAACATATATATTTATATACACTTAAATATGTATTTTATATATGTGCATGCATTTAAATATAGTAAATGTTTATATTTTCATATATGCATGTGTGTGTGTGTGTGTGTGTGTGTGTGTGTGTGTGTGTTTGTGTATCCTAGTTGCAGCCAAAAACAGGGAGTTCTGTACAAAGTAGATAGCTATGTTGTTGAGCAACTGGAGGAAAGGAAATTCAGAGCTGGATTAGGGCTCATTTGAAGCAACAGCTACAAGTTAATGGGAGACTGGCTCAGAAGCAACATTGTGTTTGAAGCTAAAGTTTTCAGTTATAGTTTATGCAATATCCTCATTTCCTGGTGGTGGTCATGTACAAAGTAATAGTTAAAGAAATTCATAAGTGTCCACAATTAAAAAGTAATTTTGGACATTCTTGGAAGTAGACTCTCAAGGTTACCATAGAAGTTTTCTTTCCTTCCTTCCTTCCTTCCTCCCTCCCTCTCTCTCTCTCTGTCTGTCTCTCTTTCTTTTCTTTTCTTTCTTTCCTTTATTTCTTTTATGTCTTTCTTCTTCTTTTTTTTTTTTTAACACGGAGTTTCACTCTATTGCCCAGGCTGGAGTGCAGTGGTGCCATCTCAGCTCACTGCAAATTCCACCTCCCGGGTTCAAGCGATTCTCCTGCCTCAGCCTCCCGAGTCGGGGGGACTATAGGCACGTGCCTCCATGCCCAGCTAATTTTTGTAGTTTTAGTGGAGACGAGGTTTCACCATGTTAGCCAAGATGGTCTTGATCTCCTGATCTCGTGATCTGCCTGCCTCAGCCTCCCAAAATGCTGGGATTACAGGCATGAACCACCATGCCCAGCCAGAAGTTTTATTTCTTATTTCAGGATTTAAGCTTGCCCCACTCTATATTTGTCCCAAACATAGAATGAAAAACTCTAAAAAGTAGAGTCAAAAAGCTTCTAAAATGTTGAAATGGACCCTGTTGTTTCATGAGTTTCATGGACAAAGTTTTCACTCACTTTCAGAATAACAGTTGCTCCATCAAGTAATAGTAGATATAAGCAATTATTAAAATAACATTTTGAAATTAAGAATAATACATAAAACTCTAATAACCTTTCCCCCATATTGTAGAGAAGAAAAGACAGCAATATCTATTTTGTTTAGGTATCACAAAGAGCAAACTTGGTGAGAATCAACTAAGCATAGCTGTTCGCCTCATTTAATGTAGCAATATCTAAGATGCTACTCAGAAATAGTTACAAGTCCCAAGGTTATTTTGAGCTTGAAGTTCTTATATTCCAGATAACTAAAAAGCCATCCACAACAAACTCATGCTGATTATTGAAGATTCACCAAAACTCAGCAGTTATTTGGTGTGCATGTTTCAGAAGAAACATGATTTCAAAATATATCCAAGAGTTCTAAGAATGAGTTCACAGTATTAGTGAACTGACCAAATAATTTTTGAAGTTTGTAGCAACAATAACACTAATCTGATTAAAAGTTTCATTTAAATGTTCGCTTAAATTTAAGATTTCATGTTGTGGGTTAAGTTATTATAACATTTAAAGAGTTTTTTATTTTATTTTATGAAAACATAGGTTTCCTGGTACTTTTATCCTGACAAGTAAAAAAAAAACATTTAGTGTCTCTCACACCAAACTACAAATACTTGTTTTAAAATGTAACCTATTATCCACTTATTTCCTTTAGGCTTCAAGTAAATCACTTTCTTTTTTTTTTTTTTTTTTTTTACTTTTTATTTAAAAAAAAAATTTTTTTTTGAGACAGAGCCTCACTCTGTCACCAGGCTCCAAGCTGGAGTGCAGTGGCATGATCTCGGCTCACTATAACTTCCACCTCCCAGTTCAAGCAATTCTGCCTCAGCCTCCTGAGTAGCTGGAACTACAGACACACACCACCAAGCCCAGCTAATTTTTTTGTATTTTTTAGTAGAGACAGGGTTTCACCATGTTGGCCTGGATGGTCTCGATCTCTTGACCTCAGAATCTACCCACTTCGGCTTCCCAAAGTGCTGGGATTACAGGCGTGAGCCACCGCACCTGGCCGTAAATCACTTTCTTTCACTTCTTGTATTATTATTTTCTAATTATGTTGTCTCTATTAACCCAGGAATTCATTATCCTAGAAAACTTGATGGGATCTTATATTCTGCTTCCTCATTCAGTTGACAAAGTCTGTAGATTCCACCTCTTTTCTGACCTCAGGAATCACTTGGTTTTTTTTTTTTTTTTTTTTTTTTTTTTGAGCTTCGCTCTTGTTACCCAGGCTGGAGTGCAATGGCGCGATCTCGGCTCACCGCAACCTCTGCCTCCTGGGTTCAGGCAATTCTCCTGCCTCAGCCTCCTGAGTAGCTGGGATTACAGGCACGCACCACCATGCCCAGCTAACTTTTTGTATTTTTAGTAGAGACGGGGTTTCACCATGTTGGCCAGGATGGTCTCCATCTCTTGACCTCGTGATCCACCCGCCTCGGCCTCCCAAAGTGCTGGGATTACAGGCGTGAGCCACCGCGCCCGGCCCTCACTTGGGTTTTGTGTCTGCTTCTTCTCCTCTTTCCTTTCCCATTGCCTTAATCTAGTCCATGGTTCAGTGAACTCCAAAGCATCTTCCTCTACATTAGTCTCTACTCTTCTCTGCTCTGTCACTAGTTGACCTCCCCATCTTCCGTAAACTTGATTATTTAAAACTTGTATTGATTTCTCATTGACTAAAGAATAAAACCCGAATTATCTCAGAGAGGCAAAAATAAGGCTTTAAGCCTTTCCAATCTGGCTCTCCCTCCTTTTCCAGACTCACCCCTTATCACTTCTCCTCAGGCATCCTCTAACCTTCTTTGATCAAGAAGGTAGATTTGGGAAGAATGTTCATGGAGCCATGTGGAAAGATGAGGGTGGCTGTTTAGATAGTCAGAAACTAAAGAACTTTCTGGCCATGAAGGTGATGTTGAATATGTAGCCACGTTACTTTCTCTTCCCCAGTTAACCTACATTCCCAGTGTTCTAGACTTCTCACAATTTTTCAAACTATTTGAAATATTTTGAACTCAAGGACTACTACTTTGAATCAGTCAAAGGTACTTAGATATCAGGCATTATTTTTGAACTGAGATATTTTCATGTTATTTGCTACTTAGTTAACTGACTTGTGTTTTTTAATGTGAATCGTTTATATGAACATGCATAACATATAGTAGGAGCAAAGGGCTAGTGATGTCTGTGAAGCAGATACTTATAACCTGATTTAATCACCAAAATAATTCTACAAGGAAAATATTATTATCTCAATTTTAGACAATGAGAAACCAAGGTTAAGAAAATTTACATCATTTACTCAAAGGCACAAATTTAGTAAGTGACCGAACCTGGATTGGAGCCCAGATCTGTCAGTCTACCAAATCTATGTGCTTTTTAGGTCAGAAACTTGCCTCCAGGTTTCTAACTGAATGTCTGTAGCACTTTAATTTGTGCAACCATGTAATATTTAAACTAATGGATACGATGAGAAAAGGAACATAAACAATAGTCTCGCCTTTTGACAACAATTAACGCATACACAAAGCAATTCAAAATCCTTCCTACCCTATATAAGCTTTCAAGATTAGTGTATCTGGTTCACCATTTACTATTATTTGAAACAATTTTTGATAATATAAATTGGTCCTAATTATATATTTTTGTCCAAAATTAAAGACTATATACTGCTGACTATGTCCTTTCTATTTTCTCAGCTGACTCAAATGAAACCAGATAATTCCGTCTGTTTAATTCCCTTTGACCCAATTCGCAGTCACCCCTAAATGGATTCCAGAAATACCAACTCTGCAGCTTGCAGAGTTTTCTTAAAGCAAGGCTAATGGATCAAAGTGTGTCATTCTATCTTGCATCAATTTATTCATCATACAATAAATTCACATTTTGTATAGGCTTAACTCAGTGCTTAAGATAAAGCCAAAGAGTCTTGAATTTAAAGACCTACACACACACACACACACACACACCCCACATACACACATACATATATGATGTACATATAAATATATAGGTATGCAAACATATATACACATATAAGCATATATGTATACATAAATATGTGTATATACTATATAATTTAATAACATAAAGTATCAAATTATAGCTGTAGGATTATTATAGATTAATATATTTACTTTATGAAAATTCAAAAGAGGGAAAGGTAAGTGTGGCCCATATTATTAGCAGTTCAATTAATTGTTACCATTTATTAGGTACATATTAAATTCTTGACATGAATTATCTCATTTAATCCTTCTACTAGTCATCTGTTGCATGTAACAAATTTTACCCAAAGTTATTAGCTTAAAACAATGAACATTTATTATTTTACAGTTTCTGTGCGTCAGTAATCTAGGTACAGCTTAGTTGGGTTCCATTGGCTCCATTTGTCCCATAAGGTTGCAGTCAAATTGTGAGTTGGTCCATGCAGCTGTCCTTTCAAAGATCAGGCAGGGCTGAGGAGCATACTTTTACAAGCTTATTTTGTTGTTGCCAGGCCTCAGGAGATCTTCTTCCAAGTTCACTCATGTGGGCCTTTCCACAGCACTCATGACATGGAAGCTGACTTTCTCCAGGTGAATAATCCAAGGGAGAACTAAAGATAACACCCAAAATGGAAGCCATAGTCATTTGCATCTTAATCTCATGGTGACATCCATTCAGTTCTGCCATACTCTATTCTCTAGAAGGAAGTCTAAAAATTCAGACCATTATAAAGAGGATAACATTACACAAGGGTGTGAATATGAGAAAACCAAGAGTTACTGGGATCGTCTTAGAGGCTGTCTACTGTAATATGAAAATAATAAGAGTTTATGAGGGAAGCACTCTTACAGGTAGATAAGAAAATGGGGGTACAGGTTGGTTGCATAACTTTCCCAATGTTATATGACTGATAGATGAGCAGGCTATGATTCTAACTCAGAAAACAGAGTTCTAGAAGGAAATTAAAATTCAAACAGAGACGTGAATTCTAGGAAAGAAGTGGAGTATAAGTATAACCCAGAGAGACAAGTGTGGCACTATATATAATATGAATTATGTAAAGCCAATAATTTAGAAGCTGGTAGGTGATCTAGTTGGAAAAAAATGGGTTAATGCTAGTGAGTTTTTACTAAAACTGAATTTGTTTATGAATAAGTGAGAATTTGGCAATTATTTTAACAGGAAAATAATGTGGTCCAAGTCTGTCTTCATGAAGATTTGTCTAGAAGTTTGCAAGACAGCCCGGAGTAGCATCATAAAAAAAGATACGGAGATCTGTTTCAGTGGGTGCATATACTCCCATGAGAATCTGGCCAAGGTGAGAGTCAGTGGAAAGAACAAGAAATATCTATAAGAAAGAATCTCCAAGCGTTTTTCATCAGCTGGATAAGAAAGTTAAAACTGACAGAAATTACTCCAAAGTTTTGAGAAGGGGATATTGTAACAGAGGAACTGCGATTACAATTTCTACAGGCAAGGTTTTTGTCTGATTTCTGTACTGCTGCTTTTCAGAGCTTAGAATATGTCATCATAAATCCTCACCAAACGAATAAATAACTGAAGCGGTCACTCATTAGATTAACACTCCAATTAACTCAAACAACAACAAACAGCACATGTAAGAAAGATTAATATTATAACGTTTCATGCCATTAAAATATAGTTGGTTTTCACGGGAACTGGAGAACATCAAGAACCAGGGCACTGCTCACTTGGGTGTGCTTGCACACGAAATCTCCGTCTCTCTCTCTCTCTCTCTCTCTCTCTCTCTCTAAGGTGTCTTAACCTGTTTTTATAGCACATCTACACCAGTCTCTGTTGTGTACTGGCAGGCTTTCCAAATGTTTCCCCACAATTTCCACTTGCATTTAGCTTTAATTTGCATGGATGAAAACCCTAACTTTGACTTTATAGGTTACAAGTTTTACTACAAAATACTGGTAAACTCTTCTTGTGTTCAAATAAGAGAGAGAAGAAAGTAAGAATTTCTGTTTGTCTCAAACTTGGGTCAAATGTCTCTCCTGATCTAATTAGCATTGACAATGTGTAGGTGGGTAGAGGTTATGAGGTCTATTTCTCTCAAAGCAAGCAGAGGCATATTATTTGGGAAGATGGTGTAAGTAAGGTGGCAATTTCATGGTCATATGTAGTACGAGATAGATTATTTCTAATTCTTGACAATAGATAGCTTTTGATGAGTTCAAAATATCAGATGAGTAAACTTAGGCTCAGAAGGGTAATTTACCTCGTGTTACCCAGCTTATAAGTGGTTGTAGACAAGATCCCAGATCCTCTGCTTTCTGTCTCTAAAATGACTGTCTTGCCCTTTTCACTTCTCACTGCAAGCTACCACTAAGAAAAATAAGGAAGTTAAAATCAGACTGGCTGTTTGTTTAATTGGGAGTCATGCAGGCCAGGCTGTAATAGGCCAGGTGCTAGTAATTGTGGGCAACTAATATCCCTGACTTTTATCAACACTCTGACCCCGTATCAACCTCACCCCATGTCTTACATAGAATGAGCCTCCAAGATTGGAGAGGTCTGTCTTACCACTTTTCTTACAATTAAACACTCTGGAAGTTAAACGTTTTATTTCTAGCTTTTATCAACAGAGCTGTTTTTCAAAATGTCATTTGCTTTGCTGTGGAGGCCACAGTTGTCAAACTTTGATAGCAGAACTTTGGCAAAAACAATTGGAACAACATTTAGTTATATAAAATTACCAACAAATAGAGATTGGAGTGGTTAGTTAATTGGTTAGTTTGTTGTAGGGAGTAGGTAACCTGTTCTTGCTACAAAAAAAAAAAAAAAAAAAAAAGAGTCAGTAGAAAGAAGGTAATTATAAACAGGAGAGATAAAATTAGCACAGTGAGGCAAATGAGAAGGTGGGCGTGAGAATAAAAAAATTGCTGAGAAAACAGGTAAAGATATGTATCTTTTCCCAACTGTCAAGAGGAAAAGATGTGGCTGAATAAGAAAAATCTCTCTAGATATTGCATTATAAATAAATAAGGAAATGATGTATTTTGTTGTGAGTAAGGAATAAAAATAAATTTGCACTTGAGGAATGCAGAGATTAGAAATAGAATTTATCCGTAAGATTCTTCCAGCTGTTTAAATGAAACTACATTGACACTGATGTTCAAACACTATTAATTTATACGTTTGTAATATTATAGAGGAGTAGTTAAGAGCAGGAAGTAATGTTCAACTATTTTTATATGATTCACAGATTCTGCCACAGTACTATATTCATAGTAGATGCTTAATAAAAGTTGCCGAGTCGATAAACCAACTAATGAAAAAAGAAACAATACTTGCATTCCATATTTTATTTAAAAGTTTCCATAGTTGTATTTGGAAAATATAAAATATTATGCACTTATTTGAGAAAGTATTTAATAGTGTAAAAAAATCTGTTTAGGCATTTGTTGGTCAAGTGTTTATAACAGCAATTCCATATAATCAGAGATGTTTACACTTAGTGATATATTACAAGGATGGGAAGAATGATTTTGCTAGGAAATGTTATTGTTGAGAAATATTCTCAAATTTATTTTTATAGAAAAGGGAGAAAATCATTGATAAACACATCTAAATTTGTAGATTGGTGATTTTTCAGAGGTTATTTGGGGTCATAATTGTAAATCTCATTACCGTGCTTAAAGGAGGTCTCTTTCATTATTACGGTGCGAGGGTCCATATCCCTGAAGCTAATTGCAAGGTAAAGCTGCAGAGTTCTAATTGTTTGCCATCAAAATAGCTATGTAAGCTTGATTAACAGTGTTCAGCAACATTCATAATAGTCCAAGCCTGGCCCTGCATAAAATAGAAACTGGGAAAAAATCAATAAGATTTAATAAGATCAGGAACAATCACTTACAATAGTACATCAATCACACAAAGTAATAGGTGCAGGATTTGATAGGGTCCTGAACTGCCTGAGAGATTCATAACCAGTACTCGTTAATGATTTGTTCATTTGCATTTTATCAATCCAGCTACAGCTGACAAGCAGAAGGAGTGGGAAAGAAATATGTTGACTTAAACTCATCAGCTTTGTAATTAAAAAAATAACATATAATAGCAATGACTTGTCACATGAAAATCTGATGTTATTTCAAAGATGTGTGCAATCATTGGCTCTTCAGACTGAGCTGCTGTTAGACTTGCAGAATAGCTAGCATAACAGTGTCCCTGTGGTCACTAGGAAGTCTCAAAGGTTAGAGAGAATGTACATGTGAATATAAATTTCCTCTCCATCTCTCATAGAGCTCAACTGCATAATAATATTTAATGCAAAATGTGCATATTTACTTGTTTTTATCTCTTTGAAATAAATGAAGCTCCTGGCTTTGCCTTAGGCAAAACTTCTATAACAATCATAATGAGATGGCTTTCTGGTGATTGATTATCATTATATTCTCTTTTAGTTGATGCTATGACTTTATAAAATAATCACATGGTATTTACTATCTTTATTAAAATGCATTTTGGGAAGAAGGGTAAATGAATGGAATAAAATTGTGTAAACAAATTTCTAATTCTAAATACATGGTAGTTAGTAATATGAAAAAAATAATCCTCCTATAAACATCAGAGGCATAATGAAAAGTCTGAGCTGTTTCCAGGAAATTCATGTGGATTCCTGCTTAGAAAATTTCATATGGGCTTTCTATGGAAGGAATTATGCGAATGGTGGGATGCAGAGCACATTGTCAGAAACCAGCAGTGGGACCATCCAAAATGTGGATTAATTAGTCTCTGTCTATAACTTCAGTAAATAATGTGCTCCTTCAGAGAAAAACATTATGATTCAGGTCTTTGCAGAGGATGTTTAAATGGCTGATTTCTACATAGGATGTTTTAATTCAATCAAAGTGCAGGTAAAATCCCATTATGATAGACTCCATGGGGCCTCTAAATTGTTTTGTTGTGGTAGAATTTGGTTAAAATGAATAAATACATTTATCACGTTCTCAGTGTGTAGTAGGTACTAGAGAGACAGACTTGATGCCTAGTCTCTTTTCTATTGAATTAACACATGAAAAGAAATGCTTTGAATAGGCAGCAGGAACCAGGAGCAAAATATAATGCTTGCACACCTTTCAGGCTTTTCCTAAATTCTGGATCACTTTCAAAATGGTTTTGGTATTAAGATAAAGTTTATATTTTTCCTTTTTTTTTATTGTTAAAAATAGCATTGATTAGGCAGAGAAGACTTTTGAAATCTAAAAAGGTGAAGAAAATAAAAAGTGGTTGTTATTTGTTCTCTTGACAAAAATAACTGTAAAGAACTCAATTATGCACAGCTTAATTTGTTTTTCCTACAAAGCAAACTACACAGAATCATGTGCTTCAATTATATAGGTTGACTCTTCTAAGGCTATTAAGCAAGGAAAGCATTAGTAAATTTACTAAGAATCAATTTATAGAATACCTATTTGCTTAAAAGCAAATTGATAAATGTCCAATTTACTGAAAGATCAATTCACAATACTTTCTAATATTCAGTGATTTGTGTGTGTGTGAATTGGTTGTTTTCAAGTATAATGATCAGTTATATGGAAATTATTGTTACTAGTTTTGCTGGAATATGGAAATGATTTTATTATTCTGAACATTCTTACCTTTCATTTACTGAAGAAACATTTTTAGCACTGGCACTGTAACAGGCCTAGGTGGCATAAATAGTAATAAAAGATGTATTCAAAAAAGTTTACATTGTAGAAGAAACAGACAGAAACCACACATGCTTTTTAAATATTCTAATAAAAATATTAATAATGTACTCTCAAGGTGTCAGAATAAGATTTGAAGAATTATCATCTCAAACTATGCACTCTTGAGAGTGGAAAGTGGGCTATTGATAGTTACATTGAAACAATAGGAGTAAACAAGGATAAGCAAACCAGAATATATGGTCACCTTAGATATAGGAGAAGAGGACAACATATGGGTTGTTGAGGAAATACAGGGAACTGTTGATATTTGAGATGTTAGAAATAAGGAGAATTTCCTAACTTCAGGTAAAGAAAATCCATTTCATGGACAAATGAACATGAGTGATAGTACAGAGTCAGGGAATTGTCTTGTGTGTCTGTTGAATAGTGAAAGACATTGAGAAATGAAACTATGGCTTATACAAGATTTTGAATATACATATCATTGTGTAGAATAGAAGCATTTAGAAGGAAGTAGCAAAAGAACAATAAAGTGTGTGATATCATTTAAATAGTTATTGTGTTGTTCCCTAGAAACAAAGAAGCTTAGATTGGCGTCCCAGCTTCTGTATATTACCAACTGACTGATGTTGTTAAGTTGTTTCATCTCATAGCTTTATTTTCCTCATTGTATATAATGCATATATATCACCTATCATGGTGTTTGACATGTAATAAGTGCTCCCTGCTCATTAGTTGTTATTTTTAATTTTTTTAAATGAAGAATTATAACTGAAATTACACACTTCAGATCCTAGTGTTTGATTGCCATAAAATGACAATTTATCTGAAACTTAAAAATTTTATGTTAATGAGAATATGTACATAAACAACTCTTCAATCTATCATATATTATTCAAATGATACAGTTTGGATATGATCTCTATTTTATAAAAACAAAAATGGAACACTCTAGTAGGAAATTTGAGAATGGATCATGGAGGAGAGATTGAAGGAGAGAAAATTATTAAAGAATCTTGTGGCAGACATTTATTTTGGTGGTCCCCAACCAACTAAGCTTCCTGAAATCTACACCTTTGTGTATTCTCCCTCATTGATTTTGAGACCAATCATGTGCCTAGAAATATTAGCTTTGGCCAATGGGACATGAGAAAGCATAATGAAAATGAAACCTCAATAAGCATTTTCATGGTAAGGCTTGTCTTGTTGGAATACTCCTTTTTGAAGCCCAGTGAACAAGCCTTGTGTAAGACATTAAAAAGCCATATGAAGAGAGAAACAGAGGTTCCCAGATTGACTTCAGTCACTCTATTCAGGTAAGACACCAGATATATAAGAAGGTCTCATGTACCATTCAACCCTTCACAGATACCATGTAAAACACAGACAAGCTTTCCCAATCAAGCCAAGAATAATGAACAAATAAATGATTATTTTGTTAAGCCATTAGTTTTCAAAGTGGTTTTTTTTATACAGTAACAGAAATTGGAACCAAGAAGTAGAGTTCTATCAAAACAAAATGTTAAACTACAAGGCATTTGATTTTTGTACCAGGTAATAGGTGAAGGGCTGAGGAGCATAGATAAAATTACTACAGGTTAGCAATAATAGGGCTGGAGTAAAAGTATTCAAGCTATGTATTACAGAACGATTAGTGACACTGTCACCTGCAGAAACATGAAAGTATTAATAAGTCTGGCTAAGATTTATAGAAAGAATATTGAAAGTGCCTACTAGATGCTTTTAATCTTCCTATCATAAAATAAAAAAGGGCAAAGAGCTAAAGAAATAATAACTCAGAGTTAAAGCAAAATTTAAAGGAAATACAGAGAAGATATGACTTGCTGTGTTAAAAACGCAATTTTTTTTCTCTTATACCTCGAGTTTCCCAGAAAACTGCTCTCAAAGTTAGAAGTTAACTCAGGTAATGATCAAGTTCTGGGTGCTGCCAGTAGCACATGACCTCGCAGTAAACATCAAGCATAGGGGGATAGTGAAGGGCACTTTTTGAGGTCCCACAAAGGCTTACAGATTTACCTTAGAGAAAGATAAAGAAGCTTCTAAAAATCCTCAGGATCTCGGTCACAGCACCCTCAATCACAAGGTCTTAAGAAAACTGTACTGGTGAAACTACTACCAGTTTGGACTAAAAGTTCTGAGACAGTTAAAAAAGAAAACCCTCTCCTGTAAGAAGGAAGAATATTGAGAAAGCTCTCAGCCTAAAATATGCTCCATTTCTTCTTGAAAAAAAAGAAGAAATAAAGAAACTCAGAGGGTAAATCCAAGACCCCAAAAGACTGAGCCAAAGCTGTGAAGGGAGCAAAAATGAGCCCTAAGCAGAGAGCTAGTGATATATATGTGCCTACCAAAATTTCAGAATTGCTAAGAACCAGAGGCTGCTATTTAGCTCCCACTCTCTCTTCTTTTGAGAGGTAGTGTCTACTGTGGCTTTACAGTCCCTAAATTACCAGTGTATTTTAGGCATACTGAAGAATACAATTTATCTCTAGTTTACAACTGTTATGATAGAAAGGAACCATACCAAAGGATTCTTATCCACACCTGGACCCAATTTAGATAACAAAATTCTTTTCTTTGACCCAAAGCCTTGTGCCAAAATTCGATGAGATTTTGCATGTTTTGGTAGGGGGAAGGAGATTATAACTTGTATGTGGGAGGAAAATAAACCCCTAGGAGCAATAGAATGCATTGTGGTACACTTTTACTTTTGTGTGCCCTCCTCTGTAATGAACAATGCCTCCTATTAGTGATTAACTTATAGATTCCTCTCCTTTTTTTATTCTGAGCTTGACCACATGACTAGGGTTGGCCCAAGAGACAATAGAAAGTGTGATATAAATGATACGTTGATAAGTGCTTCCCATTGAACCTTGTTTTCTTGAAATGCTTCTTCTTTGTACCCAAACACCAAGCTGTGTGGAAGTCCATGCCAATTCTAGTGATGTAGGTAGAACACATGAAGAGAAAAATATGCACATCTGGGTTCTAGCTGTTTCAGCAATCCAAGCTGAAGTGCTAAGCAAGTAGAAAGGGCATAATGCACTTTCTTGCCCCAACAATAACAGCTGGAGCAGGGATCAGCCATCTTTACCACACCCTTCCCTAATTGTATCATTTGGCAAATATCTAATCAAATCATTGTTTTAAGACATTAGAATTTGAGTTGATACATTACACAGCAAATAAATAACAGTAACACCACCATTTCAATTTTTTCAGTTAGATTTAATGAAAGATGTATGTGGCAAAAGAAAAAGTAACATGATAGGTTGGATTACTATTTGTGGGAAAGTTAAAAAAGAAGGTAATAATGAGGACCACAAGGTGCTTGATTTGGAATAAGAGAATTTGGAATGCTATGTTTTTAACTAAGAAAGTAACACAAAGGAAAAAGAATGGATTTTAAAAGTTGAGGTGGGTGATAGTTTGGTTTCATTGATGAATTTTATATGACTTTTTTTTTCATTCGAGTGCTTTAAAATAAGCCTTTACTCTCATGCCCATGCCACAACTGGCATGTGAAAGCCGCCTACAAAGAACATTTACTTAGATATTTTAAATGTTTTATATTTTCTGCTTGTGTTCAGTGGTTTTTAATACAAGGCTCTGCATGGTAGTCAGGATAATG
This sequence comes from Sapajus apella, assembly GCF_009761245.1. Lineage (NCBI taxonomy): Eukaryota > Metazoa > Chordata > Mammalia > Primates > Cebidae > Sapajus > Sapajus apella. The sequence goes on along the minus strand of NW_022436943.1, from coordinate 23,077,062 downwards.
CCTCCTAACAAAGATGTCCATGCCCTGATTTTTGGGACCCATAACAATGTCACATTATATGGCAAAAAAGATTTTGCAGATGTAATAAAGGTTATGAACCTTAAAATATGGAGATTATCCTGGATGATATGCCTGGGCCCAACCTAATCATAATCATTCTTAAAAGCCAAAGGACTTTTCTTCAGCTGGGGTCAGAGATGTGGAGGAACAGGAAAAAAGACAGATGCAGTAGAAGTGGGAGTAGGAGAGTTCGAAGTGTGAAAAACATTTGATGTACTTTTGTTGGTTCTGAGATGTAGACAGAATGTGCAAAGACTAGAAAAAAGCTCTGAGAGGTAAGAACAACCCTTTCCTGAAAGCCATTGAGAAAATATAAACCTCAGCCCTACAACTGCAAGAAACTTCTCTAGAAGCTCTAGAAAGAAAGATAAACCTTATTTTCATCTGCAAAACCCAGAATAGAGAAGCGAGCTGAACCACTGTGTGCCCAGACCTCCAACCCATGCAAATAGTGAATGAATAATGGGGCTTGTGTTAAACAGCTACATTTTGTGGGAATTTTTAAAGGCAGCAATAGAAACCCCACATGCTCTGTTCTTCAGGTTCTGTTATTTGCATCTGGCTTATTTAGCACACCATTTATACATCACTTCAGAACTTGTTGGCCTTATCTGACTTTTATTTCGTCCACTAATGTAGTGACCAGTTCTGTAAAGGCTCTGATAAACAGAATTATCTTGACATTCTGCAGATGTAATGTTGTCATATTGGTGCACAATATTGATAATGTTCTTTCAATTGGATCAGGTGAGCAAGGATTGGGAAGTATGCTTGATGCCTTATTAAATTATGTTTGAAGTAGAGAATAGAAGTAAGTCTCAAAAAAAAAAAAAGACAAGTGAATATTTTAGTTTAAGGGTATGAGGTATCATATGACATCCCTTTTCTCTTTTTAAACAGTTTCTTTTATAACTCACAGGCAAATTTGGTGGAATTATCTGCATTTGGAGGGTCATTTATACCTCACTTAGATCTACTGATCTAGCCTATTTATTGCTGATTCCGAAGATTGCTTATTTCAAATAGGGCCCAAGATAATATGCAGTCTTCCCTGCATCTGGGCTATGCAATCAAGCCAACCCAATAGTGTTTCTACAAACTTTGTTGGGTAATGATGTTCTGTGGCAAACCCCACAGTTGAGCTGAAGTATGGACTGAGTTACAGAGTAAGGATATGATCTTTTACAGTAAAGACAAAATATCTCCAATAGCTCTGGCTCTATATCTTTCTCACTAATATTTCCACATTACCACTTTGCAGAGATTGTTTTTGACCAATAGCTAAACTGACTCTGCAATGGTCTGGCCTTGTATGCCCCCTCACTCATAAAACTTGAGGCTCCATAGAATAGAATAATAGCTAGATGTAACGGATGACATGATAAATCCAAATGCTGCTAGGGGCATATTTCGTTGATGACTTCTTTTAACCACTTCCGATACTCTAGACTTCATCTGTCTCATTCCAGATACTGTATGAAACTAGTTCAGTACAGCTTTATATGACATTCTAGATTATATCACTCCACCACTAGCCCATGCTACATACCTTTAACTTTCTTTCCTAGTAATTATTTGTTTAAGAAGTGGAATGAGAATAAACTCAGTTGGCTCCCATGTATATGCAAGCTGGAACTATGAGACAGTTAATGTGTATTTGGTAACTCAGTAAATCTTACATCACTATAAAATAATACCAGAGGCTGGGTAACTTATAAAGAAAATAGGTTTATTCGGCTAACAGTACTTTAGGCTTGACAAGAAACATATTAATTCTCCAGTAACTGACCCCAAAGAAAAGGAAATTTATAAATTGCTTGAAAAGTAATTCAAAATAATAATCTTAAGAAAATTCAGTGAGATATGAGATAACACAGACATACAATTCAATAATATGAGAAAACAACTAATGATCTGAACGAGAAATTCAGCAAAGAGATAAATATCATAAGAAAACTAAACATAAATCATAAAGCTAAACACTTTAATAAATGAAATAAAAATGTAATAAAGATCTTTAACAGCAGAATAGATCAAGCAGATGATAGAATCTATAAACTTGAAGATAGGTCTTTTGCTTTTACCCAATCAGAGGAAAAAAAAGAAAAAAGAATGAAGAAAAGCAAAGACAGCTGTGAGACCCATGGGACACCAGTAAGTGAACAAACATTTGCAATATAAATATTACAGAAGGAGAAGAGACAACGAAAAGACAGAAAGCTTATTTCATGAAATAATAGCTGAAAATTTCCCGAGTCTTGACAGATATATGAATATCCAGATTCATGAAGCTCAAAATTTCCCAAACTAATTCAACCCAAAGAGTTCCTCTCTAAGGCACATTATAAACTGTTAAGAATAAAAGACAGGGAGAATTTTAAAAGCAGCAAGAGAAAAGTATGAAGTCCCATATAAGGGAATGAGGCAATCAGCAGATTTCTCATCAGAAATCTTGTAAGCCAGGAAGGAATGGGATAACATATTCAAAGTACTGAAAGGAAAAAAAAAAAAAAAAAGCCAGCCAAGAACACTATGTCAAGTAAGGTTGTCCTTCAGAAATGATGAAAAAAGGTTTTTCCCAAAGAAGCAAAATCTGATGGAATTTATCTCCACTACATCAGCCTTTCAAGAAATGCTTAAGGGATTTCTTAAAGCAAACATAGAAAAATGCTAATTACTAATGTGAAAGTGTAAAATACACTGGTAAAGGTAAATATATAGTCAAATTCAAAATATTCCAATATTATAATGCTTATCTATAAACCGTTTATATATTGAATGTGAAGGTTAAAAGTCAAAACAGCTGAAAATAATTATAGCTACATTAAGTTGTTAAAAATACAAAATATAAAAAATTGAATTGTGACATCAAAAACATAAATTATGGGAAAGAGAGTAAAAGTCTAGAGCTTTTTGTATGTGATGAAAGTTAAGTTGTTATCAGCACAAAATAGTTTATTTTAACTATACCATATTTAATGTAAGCCTCATGATAACCACAAAGCAAATTAAACTTATAGCAGAAACATAAGAAAAAGGAATCAAACTTTGCACTACAGAAAATCAAGAAACCAAAAATGTAATCATTAAGAAAGAAAGGGAAAAAAACAAAGGGTCTTCAAAATTATCAGAAAGCAATGAATGAAATGACAATAGTTAAGTGTTAACCTATCCATAATTACATTGAATGTAAACAGACTAAATTCTTCAATCCAAAGACACAAACTGGCTAAATGAATAATTTAAAAAAGCATGTCCAATAATATGCTGCTACAAGAGACATATTTTAGCTCTACGGACACATAAAGGTTGAAAGTGAAAGGATAGAAGAAGCCATTCCATAAAAATAATACACAAAAGAGAGCAAAGGTGGCTATACCTACGATAGATAAAATAGACTTCAAGTCAAAAACTATGCCAAGAAGAAAAAGAAGGTTATTATCTAATAAGAAAGAGCTCAATTTATCAAGAAGATGTAACAATTATAAATATAGATGCATCCAACATCAGAACAACTGATGTGGTTTAGGTATTTGTTGTTGTCCAAATCTCATTTTGAAATGTAATTCTCAATGTTGGACGCAAGGCCTGTGGGAGGTGTTTGGATCGTGGGAGCAGTTCCCTTATGAATGTCTTGATCCGTTCCCTTGGTGAAAAGTGAGTTCTCACTCTGAGTTCACGTGAGATCTAGTTGTTTAAATGTATGTGGCATCCCCCCCTCAACTCTCTCTGTCTCTCTTTCTTGCTCTTGCTTTCACCAGTCGATGGGCCTGTTCCTGCTTCACCTTCTGTCCTAGGTAGGAGCTCTCTGTGGTCTCCCCAGAAGCCAATGCTGCTGCTATATTTCCTGTGCAGCCTCCAGAGCCATGAGCCATTTAACATTTTTATAAATTACCTAGTCTCTGATATTTATTTATTTCAATGCAAGAACAGCCTACTACAGAAAATTGGTATCTGAAGTGGGGCATTGCTTTAAAGATACCTAAAAGTGTGGAAGTAATTTTGGAACTGGGTAACAGGCAGAGGTTAAAGAGTCTGGAGAGCTTAGAAGACAGGAAGATGAGCAGCTTCTTAGAGACTCCTTAAATGGTTGTGACCAAATATGAACAGTGAAGTCCAGGCTGCTAAGGTCTCAGATGCAAATGAGCAACATGTAGGAAATAGGAACAAAGGTTACCCTTGTTATGCCTTAGCAAAAAACTTGGCTATATTCTATCTATTCCCTAAAGATCTGTGAAAGTTTGAGCTAAAAAAATGATGATTTAAGGTATTCGGTGGGAAGAATTTCTAAGCAGAAAAGCTTTTAAGGTGTGATCTTGCTGTTTCTAGCAGCCTATGCTCAGATATAGCAGGAAAGGCATGACTTAAAGTTGGAACTTACATTTAAAAGGGAAGCAGAGCATACAAGTTTGGAAAATGTAAAGTCTGGTCAAGTGTCAGGGAAAGAAAAAGCTTTTCCAGGAGAGGAAGTCAAGTGGTTTGTGGAGCAACAATCTGCTTATGATATTTTCATAACTAAAAGGGATTCAGGTGCTAATATCCAAAATAATGAGGAAAAGTGTTTGAAAGCATCACAATTTATAAATTACCCAGGCTCAGGTAGTTCTCTGCAGCAGTGTGAAAACAGACTAGTACAATGTGGGACTATTGCAAAGGCATGAATATATTTGGCAATCTCAGGACATGAGATTTGAGGCAGGCAGGGGCAGAATGATATAGTTTGAATATTTTATCTACCCAAATCTCATGTTGAAATGTAATTCCCAATTTTGGAGGTGGGACCTGGTAAGAAATATTTGGATCATAAGAGTGGATGCTACACTAATGCCTGGGACCATCCCCGGGGTGATAAGTGATCTCTCGATCTTAGTTCATGCAAGATATGGTAATTTAAAAGTGTGTGGCACCTTAAGCCCCACTCTCCCTTTTTCATGCTTCTGCTTTCACCATGTGATGCACCTGCTTTTGCTCCACCTTCTGCCATGAGTAAAAGCTCCCTGAAGTCCTCCGGAAGCTGTCGCTGGCACTACACTTCCTGTACAGCCTGCAGAACCATGAGCCAATTAAACCTTTTTACTATGTAAATTACTCAGTCTCAGATATTTCTTTATAGCAACCAACATCTAAATAAGGAAAGTATATATTAATGGCCATAAGGAAGAAATAGGTAGCAACACCATAATAGGAGGCTATTTATACATCACTTTCAACAGTAGACAGAACATCTAGACAGATAATTAACAGGGAGATACTGGAGTTGAACTGTACTTTGGACAAAACAGACTTAACATACATGTATAGAACTTTCCATCCAACAGCAGCAGAATGCACATTCTTTTCTATCCACAGGAAGCATAATCCAGAATAGAACATATATTAAACCACAAAACAGTCTTAATACATTTAGGAAGATTTAAATAATATCAGGTATTGTTTCTGAACGCAGTGCTATAAAATTAGAAATCAAAAACAGGATAAATTTTGGAAAATTCACAAATATATGTAAATTAAACAACATGATTCTGAATAACCATGGGTCAAAAAGGAAATCAAAAGGAAAATCTAAATATACTTTGAAAGAAATGACAGCAGTTGAAACACAACATACCAAAACCTATGACAGGAACAAAAAACAGTACTCAAAGGAAAGTTTATAATAATGAAAACTACATTATAAAGGAAGAAATATTTTAAATAAATAGGCTACATTACACCTCAAGGAACTAGAAAAAGAACTCAAAAGCAGAAGAAAGGATAAAGATTAGAAAAGAGGTAAATCACATAGAAAATAAAAAGCCATAGACAAAAGTAGCAATTTGAAGAGTTTGTGTTTTTTTGGAAAAAAAAAATTGACAAACTCAGCTAAACTAAGAAAAAAGAGAAAAGACTCAAATATATAAAATGAGAAGTGAAAGTGAAGGTATTACAGCAAATATCTCAGCAATTAAAAGGATCATAAAAACATTATGAACAATCATATGCCAACAAATTTGATAACCTAGAGGGAATTGGTTAGTTTCTAGAAAAATGAAACCTACCAAGTTTGAATCAGGGAAAAGTAGAAAGTCTGAACAGACTAAATAACAAACAAAGACATTGAAGTAGTAATCAAAACAAAGTCTTCAATTTGCTAATTTTGTCTATGGATTTTTATTTTCTATATGATTTACTTCTTTTCTAACCTTTACCTTTCTTCTGCATTTGAGTTGAGTTTCTTTTTCTAGTTCATTTAGTAATTAAAAACGTCTCAACAAAGAAAATGTAAGGATCCGGTGGATTTATGACTAAATTCTACTAAGCTTTCAAATAATAATTAATACCAATATTTCTTAAATCCTTTCAAAAAGCAGAGATGTAGGACATACTTTTTAACATATTTTATGAGACCAGCATCACCTTGATACCTAAGCCAGACAAATACATCATAAGAAAACCACAAGACAATATCTCTGATAAACATGGATGCAAAATTGCTCAACAAAATATTGGCAAGTAGTGTTCAACAACATACGAAAATACCATGATCGAGTGGGATTCATCCATGGCATATAAGGCTGGTTTAACAGATGGAACTGAATCTATGTGATTACATCATCTCAGCTGATGGAAAATAATAACCACATGGTCATCTCAATTAATGCAGAAAAAGCATTCAACAAAGATCAACATCCTTTCTTGATAAATACTCTTAACAGTATAGAATGCAAGTTGCTCAGTATAATAATGGTTGCTGCTATTTATGAAAAACCCACAACTAACATCACAGTCAATGGAGAGAAGCTGAAGGCTCTTTCTCTAAGGTCTGGTATAAGACAAGGACACCCACTCTTGCCACTTCTATTCAACACAGTACTGGAAGTATTATTAAGAGCAATTAGACAAGAAAAAAGAAACAAAGAGTATTCAACTCAGAAAGGAACAAATACAATTATCCTTCTTTGTTGATGACTTGATCTTATAAGTAGAAAACTGCAAAGACTTCACCAAACAAACAGAACTGTTAGGAATAAAGTCACTAAAGTTGCAGAATACAAAATCAACATACACATTTTTGTGGCATTTCTACAGACAAATAACAACATAAACAGTAGCATTTTTGTAGAAAAAACAATCCTAAAATTTCTACGGGGCAACAAAAGACTCGGAATAGCCAAAGTAATTCTGAGAAAAATATACAAGTTGAAGGCATCACGTCACACTTTCTGATTTAAAATTATATTATTATACTTTCTGTCTTAAAATGATATTACAAGGTAGAGTAATCACAATAGTATGGTATTGACATAAAACAGCCACATAAACTCACAAAATGGAATAGAGAGCCCAGGAATAAATCCTAACATATATGGTCAATTAATTTTTAACGTGACATCAAGAGGACACAATGCGTAAAGGGTAGTCTCTTCAATAAATATTTCTGGCAAAACTGTATTGTCACAAGCCAAAAAAGTAAACTAGATCCTCATGGTATACCATATACAAATATCAACTCAAAGTGGATAAAATATCTAAACAGAAGAACTGAACTCACAAATTTCCTAGAAAAAAAACCACATGGGTAAAATCTTGTTGACATTGGCCTTGGCACCAGTTTTGTAGACGTCACCCCAAAATCTCAGGTTACAAAAGCAAAATTAAATAAATAAGATCACATCAAACTACAAAGCCTCTCACAGCAAAGGAAACAAAAAAGCAACCTTCATGTTGTGGAAAAAATACTTGCAAACCATGTATCTGACAAGGGGTTCATATCAAAAATTTATATAGAGCTCATAGAATTCAATAGCAAGAGAAAATGTAACCTGATTTTAAAATGTCCATGGAAAAAAGTAGAAATGTCTCCAAGGATGACATAAAAATGGCCAACACACAGATGAAAAGGTGCTGAACATCACTAATCGCCAGAAAACTGCAAATTAAAATGACTTTGATATGCCACCTCACACCCCTTAAAATAGCTATTATAAAAACAACAAATGATAACAAATGTTGGCAAGGGTATGGATAAAAGGGAATCCTATACGTTCTTGGTAGAAATGGTAGATTGGTCCAACCATTATGGAAGACAATATGAACATTCCTAAAGAGACTAAAAATAGTACTATGATATGACTAAACAATTTCTCTTCTGGCTATAGAATCAAAGGAAATTAAAATCAACACCTTGTAAAGATATCTGCACTTACACATTAATGTTAGCATTATTTACAATAGCCAAGATATGGAAAAGCCTGGGTATCTGTCAGTGGACAAATGGATAAAGAAACTGTTTATATATATATATATATATATATATATAATGGAACATAATCCAGTCTGTAAAAGGCAGGAGATTCTGCCATTTGCCACAACATGGATAGATCTGGAAGACATTATACTAAGTAAAATAAAGCATATAGAGACAGAAAAATATTGCATAATTTCACTTTTATATGGAATCTAAAAGTTTTATAAGTCTATTATATAATGATAGAGAAAATTGCAGTTACCAGGAGGGAAATAGAGAGATGAAAAGTCAAAAGATATGAAGTGGCAGATATGTAGAAAGAACAAGGCTAAAGATCTAATATATAGTTTGTTGCAATAGTAATTGCAGTTTTGCCACTACTTTTAATAAATGAGGCCTATAAAGAATACACTAATAATGGTGTATTGTTTTCAGAAGTTTTGCAGAATGAAGAGAAAAAACAATTTTTACTGCATATCTTAGCATTTTACTATAAGAGAAAAACTTTCTATTCTTGGCATGCATGTTTTTAAATATATCAGTTTGGCTTCATGGATTCCTGTTTGCAAATATAAAATAATAACCCATTATTTTATTTAATAGATTATAATTTATTAATAACATTATATAATATAATAATCAATTTATGCCAGATTTTGTGAGTAGTAACGCTTTAGGCTGACTTCTTTGTTTTATTGGCATGTCTCATAATTCTTTCAGCACTTTTTAAATGTTTGGCACAAGAAGATGTTCCAGGCTCATGTTGTACTTTCACTAACAAAGAACTTCTCCCCACAAAATGGCCATTTTTCATTTCTCCCAGGATAAATGGTACTTTTTGGTGAAGAATAACATTTAGGAACTAAGATCTGGGTCTAGGTGAGCTCATTGCTATTGGTATCTGACTGCTCCCAGACCTGGCCCTCTCAGTGGAAAGATAACCCCCGCCTCCCACACACACACACGCCAATATCAATTTCTCTGTCTCTATTTCTCTCTCCTCTAACCCCTCCTGATACATACTTATCTTTCTCTCTCTAACTATATATCTAACTGTCTATGTTTAAAACCGTGAGTTTACACTGTTGTCTCCAATCCCAATTCAGCACCACCAGGCAAGGTTTACACTAGTTTTCTCCCTTTCCACATGTGGAACTCTTTTCTATAACAGTGAGAAACCTGGTTACCATTATCGTCAATACATATATTTATAATATCAATCCTGTGTGTATCAAATCTTCCCTGGCCACTTTTGTCTCTCCCCTGTCACATGGATACCTTCTTGGTCTCCTGTAATTTTAGTTGAGCAAGCCTCCTAGTCTCCTCCATAGGCTTCCAGAGAAGCAATGTCTTGTCATAAGAACCCTCAATTAAGGCCAATTGTCAGTACCTCTCACTTCCATTTCAAAAGTGGAAATAAATTTCAGAAAGAGCATACAGGTAGAACATCCATTATCTCATTTAGAGACACTCATTAGAGCCCATGAAAATTAAGAATAGAAACATATAATAACAATTCAGTCCATATGAGTGGTAGAGTATTATTGTACAATTGCTATGTTAAAGATTTAGTAACCTGATATGACAGCATTATTTATATATATATATATATGTTTATAGGTGTGTGTGTATATATATGTATATATGCTTATATATAGGTATATATATGTTTACATGCAAACATTTCTCTATATAATTGTATGTATATATATATGAACATTCCTAAAGAAATTAAAAATAGAGCTCCCATATGATTTATATATATTTATATATATATGGAAATAATTACATGTGTGTAATTATTATGGAAGTAGCTCCTGATTGCAGAATATTAACTCTATTCCAATGTGCTTTCCAGTTATTAATGTACATTCCATGCAGCTATTTTTCTTTTCAATTTGCCTCTCTCTCCCAGTTTCTGCTTCTAAAAATTTCCATCAGTCTTCATATTCTAGAGCCTATATCCAAATTCTCTACAACTCCAGAGAATGTAGTCATACTGTTTTCATTCTAGAGGGACCCTAGTTGTCCCAAATTAAAATTTGCAAACTGTATGTTATTCAGGTTTTTAAATATGCATAAGATCAAATTCACACAGTTGGGTGAACAGCTCTATGAGTTTTGATAAATGAATATACTTGTAAAAATATCACAGCAATCAAGATACAGTTCCATTATCCTCTCCAAAAGTTCTTTATGCTATACGTTTATATTTAAACCCTCCCTTCACTCTTAACCTGTAGTGACTAAAAACCTGCCCTCTATTCTTACAGTGTTGCCATTTCTAGAATTTCATAGAAGATGAACTGAGAATATGTAGCCTATGAGTCTCACTGCTTTCTCTTATCCTAATGAATTTCCTATTCATTGATGTTGTTCTGTGTTTCCATAGTCACTTTGTTTTATTGTCAAGTAATACTTTCTTGTATGAACAGCCTCCATTTTGGTTTTTCATTCCTCACTTGAGAGATATTTATATTTCATTCAGTTTTAGGCTATTACAAGTAAAGTTTATATTCACCTTCATAGGCAGGTTTTCCTGTTATTATAGATTTTATTTTTCTTCAGTAAATAGAAGTGGAATAACTGGGTCATATACTAAGTTGATGCTTATATTTACAAAAAAATTAAAAAGAAATTATCAAACAATTTTCTGTTGTTATCATACTATTTTGCATTACCATCAATGTACGACATTTCAAGTTATTCCATATCCTTGTCAGCCTTTGGAATTGTCAGTTCTAAATTTTGTTTAGTGTCCATTCTATTAGGTAAATTATTCTGGATTTATTTTGCATTTCTCTAATGACTAACAATATTGTACATAAAGTAACATAATTTCATGCAGAGCAGACTCCATGGTAATTATTCCTACCTGGTAATTTGATGGGGGCCTGAAAACTTCAGTCTTTTCACAGTGATTAAGTGGAGTTCTGCAATGAATTCCTGATGATTTGATTTTACCTGTCTCCAAACCTCAAAAACTGCACCTTCCAGTTATCTCATTAAAGATTATTGACCCCTGAAGTAAAGAAAGAGCAAATAAGGGATAAATAAAATTGGAAGTAGAATAATGAGAGTTGTAAAAGTTAAACTATCATGGTTTGTATGTGTTCATTCAAGTAAAATGTTGGCTCATCTATTCAAAGGGAATCATAAAGGGTTACTACAGACTAACTTTATTTTAAGAAATCCCCTATCAATTCTATGCCTTTTTTAATGGGAGAAAGCATGAAGTATTATCAGACAGAACTAATTCACAAGAATTATATTTCCACAGTATAATGGCACAGCGGGTGAAACTAGGATAGACTGCCAGTCAAATCATAATGGTAAAAGCAAGCCAGTTTCAGTTCAGTTTCCAAGTGAAATTTGCTAATTCAGCATGCAAGGCTTTGGCATTGGTACTAATGTAACACAGAACTTGCTTCCTATGGGTGAAGAGAACATCATTGATATTTTCCCTATTTTCCCTAGGTAATATTGCATAACTAATGAGACAGAGATTTTGTTTGTTATTTTTATTTTTTAACGTTAACCCTAACCCTGAGACAGAGATTTTGATGGGCAAGGATAATCTCAGCAACCTTCATGACTATCTGGGAAAACAGTGTATTTGTGTCAAAAGTTGTTACCTCAAGAGAGTCAAAGTCCAGAACTTTATTCTATGATTGTATCTCTATATCTGGAAAAATTGTAAAAAGAGCACACTTAACACTAAAGAATTTTCAATAATGTATACAGGCTTGTTGATAATGAAATGTAAAGCACTTGGGGGACTGACAGTTTTGAAATAGGAAATAGTTCTTACTTCAGCTTACAGTAAACAGTATATAGGCATTGGCTTTTAAAGTTAGTGTTAGTAATGGAGATTATCTTTTCATTGCAATGTCTGGTTTCCTCTTCAAACCATTTCGTTATCCTCACCAGAGCTGAAAGTCACAGGAGTTTAGTTTCTTAGAACAATTTTTAAAGACTTGTTCATTTTTTCTTCTTGCTCTCTGCCATTTTTTTCCAAAATGTTAACTAATATAACTGGTAATCAGTTAATACATTGAGCTTTTGTTTTGTTAAAAGATAAATATTGCCAATATTTCAAAATTCTAGTTGACTATTTAGTAATATAGTCCTTTATTCTAGAGTGATTTGTCAATTCCTCAAAAATAAATGAAACAAAAAATATAGTAATATTTTATGTCAAACAACTATTGGTCAGAGAAAAATTGAATTATACCAGAGGAAGGTAGAGTCTTGAAGAAAGTAGAAAAAGAAATCTAGGGGTATCAGTTTTTTTTTCTATATCAATAATCCTGTGAGAATAGGACACTAGCCAGTGGTTACTTTCTGTCTACAAAAGGAATGCAGGCTGTGTAGAATGCAAGTGAGAACTATATATATATTAGCTAACATATCTCTTTTAAGTTCTTGCCACTGCTTTTTTTTTTGATGCTAAGGTGTAAGTTTAAATGCACATAACTTTAGTAATGTGCAACTGTTCCTCAAAATGTGAACCTCAAAAGGAGAAACATGCCAGATAGGAATGTGACGTTTCCTGATTTAGTAAGTACCTCCTGCTTATGAAGCATAAATCCAGCATTATGTTTATTTGCTCTTGATTTCAAGCTCTCTCACTATCATACTGACAATCTAGTTTAATACTCCATACATTTTTTTAAAATTACTTGATAAGGCATTGCCATTATATTATCATGTGTAGCATTACAGAGGGTTTAATGTTGGAAAAGATTGCATAAACCAGTTCAGCCATATCCCTTCACAGAAGTTTGTAACATGTTAACTTTACATAAAATTCACATAATGTATAAATGATATATCTCCTTTCTTATCTCAACAATAACATGATTAGAATTGATTAAAGTGCTATGTTTGTCTTGTAAGTTGTGCTTTACATCTATACCAGCTTTATCATAAATAGAATTATTTCTTAACCAGAAGCCCAAATAGAAGTTTGTCAAAAATTTCTTCCAGAGAACGGAAAATATAAAATACAGTATCAAATGTAGTTTTAAAATATTTTAAAAGATATAGCCAAAGAAGCTAATGGCAAAGTGATGCTTTTCCTGTTAAATTTAATAGGGGATGCTGACCCTCGGTGGTAGTAGGCTACCTCCTCTGATGTATTATGCAATTACATTGATGGATGGTTAATTGAGTCACTGTGGCAGACCATATGTTTACTCATGACCTGAATGTCATTGGTCAGGTTATGGCTTCACATCTCTGGCCTTTTAACTACCCTCTTTTAGAGAATACCTGTTTTAAATTTAAACTTCTGGTTTAAAATGTCCATAGTAAACTAAATTATTAATTCCATCATCAGGAATTTGCACAAAATTGCCTTTGTCACCAAGAGACTTAGATTGTGTTTGTTACATGATTTGAAACCATTAATAAATGTATCAGACTGTGGTGTAAATGATGCGATTGTCTCAAGTTTATATGTTCTCTGAAATTAACAGAAAACTCACTAGAACATTTAAAAATATACACAGAGATATTTAATATTTAGTTTCCTGGTTTATTGATGGAGAATACTAAAGAACATTTTTCAAGGGCTGTCCTTACCAAAATTATATGGTGAATAAACATTATATTAGGGTGTTCTCAATTCCCACTGTCCTTCCCATGTCCAACATGGCTTCTCTGTTCCCCAGGGTGAAAGTGGTAAATACCTTCATTGATGTTCTCTGATACTTGTTCCATTGAACAGGGACATTTTTTTGGTTCCCCTAAATACCAAGAACTAAGCAGCCATGTATTTTGGAGGTCAGTATAGGTAATTGAAGTGAGTGGTCTCTTGTGGCTTTTAAGCGAGTTGTATAGTAAAGAGGAATGACTAAAAGCATATACTTGTGTTGTAATCTTCACTCTTGGACCAATCAGTTTGAGCATGCTTTATAACATTCCAAATTAGTTTGCTTAATTACACAATTGAGATAATAACACCTATATCATAAAGGTGATGATTCAAAGAAACTCTCTATATTTTGCTCCAAGTACAGTTCAGAGCAGGCATTCAATTAATAATGGTATTTTTATTATTCCTTGAGGATTTCACATAAAGTGTTCAGCAATCAATGAATAATAATAAAATAATAATAATTACCGTTCATTGAGCACTTGGTTTTTGAGGGAATTAGCCTACATGCATTGTCCCAATTATCTTTAACTCAATGATATCACATAGTATTATTATGCCCATTTTATAGGTAACAAAACTGAAGATCCTAGGAGTTTATTAGCTTGTTCTAGATCACAAGGGGAATAAGTGAAAGAATACAAAATTAAATCTATGCTGTGTGACTACAAAGGCGATACATAAATATTCATAACAACTTTTTCTAACTTAATAATAAAAAAATAACTATTGTATCTTTTCCTTGTGTATCCAAGAATTAAGAGCCTGATCAATGTCCACCAATAAAGAAAAATAATGATAGAAGCCGAGGAGAGTTAAAATTCTGGATCACAGTGCTTCTACAAACTACTTAGTCACTTTTCAGTGCCATTTGACTCTCGGTTATGATTATGGTCTTCTATGAGTAACAATTTTGGAAAGGAAAAGAGGGCTCCAATTAGCTTCTGCTCTTTACTTCATGCTGTATGAATACTAATAATTTCCCATATCAGTTCACTCATTTTTAAGAAAAAATTACAAACATATTTTTAAAATAAATATTTTTAGACAGCACGTTATTATGTGTGATTTATCTTGAGTCTGTATTGAAACAACAACAACTCTATCTCATGAAATAACCAAATATATTTGCATCACATGGAAGCAGAATTCAAAGCCGGTCCCCAAAATATCTACCCTCGTCTGTGCACCCTACATAATCCTTGTGGCTTTGAAAATGATGGACGTTTTATATGGGGTGAATCCGGCCTAATCAGCGGAGCCCTTGAAAAGAAGTGGGCTTTTCTTGATGTCAAAGATTCAGGGCATGAGAGGATTTCCACACTAGAGAGATTCTCTACTTCTGGCTTTGAAGGAGGAGGGGAACACTAGACAAGAAACGCAGGCAACCTCTGAGAATAGAGTGGCTCCCCACCTAATAACCAGCAAGAAAACAAGTAATTCAGAACTACATTCACAGGGAATTTAATTCTACCAATAATCTTGATGCACTTGAAGGTGATTCTCAGTGCCTCCAGATGAGAACTCATTTTGGCTGACACCTTGATTTTAGCCTTAGAAGGAGTGAATTATGATCAGAACCAGAAATCTTAAGCTTGTGACATTGTGCATGGACTCATTAAAAAAAAAGGTATTGTTTTAGGCTACTAAATTTGTGGCAATTTGTCATATAACAATGGAAAAAAAATAGAAAACTCATACACATCATTTATAATATATCTTATTTAAACCAAGAGTTATTCTTAGGAGTTAATGAAAAATATAAAATATATATGCTTCTGATATTAAATGCCACAGGTCTTATGGCACACATGAATCTTTATAGTACAATCATGATTGGAAGTATAGTAGGTAGTTTAGTAAAATACTTTCTTGAACTGTGGTTATTTAAAACTAATCATTTAGATTTTATAGCAAAATAAACATTTCTCCTTGTTTATAAAAATGACATGAAATACCTTATATACTTGTACATATTGTTTTGCATATTTTTTTCTCTAACCCAACAATTTTTAAAGCTGTTTCAACCCCCCAAATGTGTTAAGGTAAATACTATTACTTTTGAATGCCATTGTGGTAGAACATGTTTCTATGTAATCCTACTTTATCTATGACATATCTTTGATGATTCATCCAGTTGACAAGTAACTGCTTTTCAGCTCTTTAGTTCACATCAACATTGAGATGAAATGAGACTTGAACAAGCTGTACTATTAAAACAAAATAATATACAATCATTGTATTGTTAGAAAAATAAAGGTTTGTAATGGACAAAAATAGCTAATGGAGTAGGATCTTTGATTCAATCATTTATTTTCTTACAAAATGTTCGGAATTAACTTAAATATCCTTTGTCCAATGACTTTAATCTATAACTAAAACAGAGGGTTCATCTTTGCTATACAATGTTTTACAGCAATGTTAAGAGATATTATGATTATATATATATATATGTCTGTGTATATACATATATATATATATAATAAAATTGTCAACAATGGTTGAGTCCTATAGTCATGAACTAATTCAAAATAGCTGCCTTGAAGATGAGAACTAACAGTGTATTAATTTTGATTAGCTTAACTTTTTAAGCATTCTGCTAGAAACCTCTATCACACAAATAGAAGCAATAACTTTCTTGTCACTATAGCAACTGAAGAAATATTAATTTAAAACCCGTGGCTACGAGAAATTTTTTTTAGGATGGAAAGAAGAGTAGAGGATATACAATGTTTTAATTCATTTTACAAAAATTGTTCTGTGATCTAAATTAATACACTTTCTTTTACCATAGCAATAAAGTCCAGTTACTTCAAGAATTTTTATTTAAACAATAAGAGATCAAACCCATGTCAGTATATGTGTTTAAGGTAATTTCAATTTTCTTTATGAATTAAGTGTTCAGCATCTCTTGCATTTTTGAAAGCACTTTACAAAACTTTGTAAGAAATAGTTTTAGGTTGATCATTCAAAATTTTAGTATGACATTATATTACTTTTTCTGTGAATGATAATATTTAAATAGAAAATATATCATCAAATATCAATATACATAAAAATTGAAAATAACACAAATTTAAAGCCAGTTTATTTAGTATTTTGTGCTTTCTTAAATTTCTATGCAAGAAAATGCTCTTGTTCTTTATATATCTTTGTATTTCTCTAAATTTTATCATGAAATTGCATGGTTCAAAGTTGTTGACAATCTGCATTTAAAATAAGATGATTATATAGTAGGTCTGCCTAGGCAATTTTTAACCTTTGTATCTTTGCTGGAGACAAAGTTCTGAGAATTTTGTTTATAATGGGCTTTTAAAAATGCTTTTCTCAAGTGATAGGACTTACTTTTTATGTATTCTTCTGTTACTTTAACTTCATGTCCTCATCATGAAAAAGATCATGATAAGAATTCAAGATTTCCTGAAATACATTCTTTTTTTTTTTTTTTTTTTTTTTTTTTTTTGGGGAGGTTTTTCTTTTTTTTTCCCGTTGGGGGCCCTGGGGGGGGTGTCCGCCA